>NC_029792.2:19377069-19387622 GCF_000816755.2 Arachis ipaensis
TTAGTTGTTAATTTTTTGTCACAAAGTAGAAGAGATTAAATATACTTGGACGTTTATTTGTTAATACTTAATAATGAAATAAAAAATAAGGAGGAAGTTGCATTGAAGTTTCCACTTGTCTCCGATATAACTCCAAAATTGAATAAACTATAGGATGGATCATAAAAATTATAGACATATACAATTATTAATCTAAAGTCATTATTAAATCAAAGAACTTGGATATGTTTTACAATAAAGGAAACAAAAACCTATCAAATAATTTATCCTCTAGTCTTCATATATAGATTCGCACTTGATGAATAATACGTGGCTCAGTTCAAATGAGATGCAATGCCACAATGGTTATCGGTGATGCTTATATTGGAAGGAAGGTAGATCAAAAATAAAATATAGGAAAATATTTAGACTTCTTGTCTGGTTGCTTGGATGTTCATATGATAGGAAACAAATATATTCTATGCGAGATCTCCGTTTGTTCTTTTCTGGATATAATTGAAGTCACAATTTTGGGGGGAACAGAAATTCTAGGGAGTAACTATTTTTGTTTTGTCAATTTTTTGTTATATATGAACTAGTATATTCTTGTATACCACAGATTGTAAAAAAAAAAATTGTGACTATTAGAGTTTAGTCAACATATAGCCAAAAATGATTTTAACTAATACATAAACATGTGAGTGTTGGTCACATGTTAAAAAAAAGCTAGACAGATATCTTTTAGAAATTATTACATGTTAAGTCTCATATTATTTAAAATTAAAAATTTAGTAGTCTTTATAAATATGAAATAACTCTTATTTTTTGAATTAATTTTTGAAATAAGTTAACCCCACTTAATTTCTTATCATTTGCATTTATTAATTCTAATTGGGACTTTGTCTTGATGATAGGAAGCCTATTTCATCAGAATTCTGCCTTTATTTCGGATCAAACCTTATTAGTTGGTACAATCGAAAATAGCAAAAACATAGTTGTTCGAGAGCACAAAAACTGAATATATATAAGTTATAAAAGTTAGATGCACATGTTGAAATTTTGTTTACTCAATCTTCTCTCAGAACTCCAAATTCAATTTACTATAATTCCACTATTTTTTGTGATAACATTAGTGCTGTTCATTTTGATGAGTTGGACTTGCACATTGTGGGAGAGGGTGTTTGTACCAAATAACTATATATTGTGCATATACTAATTAAGGACAAATCAAGTCACAGATATTCTTATAAAGTATGTGTGTCATGAAACTATTTCTTCTAAAAATTTAAGATGATAAAAAAAACAATATAAATAGTTATATTTTTAACAATGTGTCTATCGCCAATTTTGTTAAATTCAAAAAACAAACTCAGGTTGACTCCTCTTTCGATGATGAGTTTGAGAGTGTGTTAGTGAGTCCATTCCAAAACATAAATTAGTTGAGTTAAAACAAATTTAATTAGTTTGTGTTAATCAGATTTTTCGTAGGTGGAAAGTGTCAAAAGAAATTAAATTTTGACTAAAACAAAATATCTGGGTTGGTTTGATATTTAAATTATGGGAGCAAAATTTACTTGTAAGACCATAAATTTGGAGATATTTTTTAAAAATTATGACAACTATATATAACCTATTTTAATAAAGCTTTATTGACTTCACAAAAATTATAACAGCTATATTTAATAAATTTCACCCATAAATAAAAATGACTTCGCATCAACACAAGTTAATTACAAAAACAACATTTTTTACGATTAAAAACAAGATATTTTTTCCTTCCAAATTTTCATTTTAAAAGGATACATTGTCGGCAATAATGATGTCGGTGTAGAGTGCAAGAAATTTCATGATGATTCATCATAGTTGCGATCGTATATGACTATATGTATATTATGGGCCATAAGATTGACTCAAATAAGTTCAAAATTCAAAACAATATATAGAGTGACGACCGACTTCTACCGCCAACTTATTTTAAATCACGTTCACTAGTCACTACTGAAAGTGTGGTTGTAATTAGGAATGTTCAAAATTTTAAATCTAAACTAATTTAAATTAAATCGATTATTTAATTTAATTTAAACTGAAAATCAATTAAAATTGTATTAATTTGAATTTGATTAAATTATATTTTTGGTAAATCGTTAGATCGAATCGAATTTTGAATCTATTTTGTATAACTGATTCAATCCAATCCAAATTGCACAATATGATATAATATTATTATTTTATTATTATATTTGTAAGACCCAAAATTTTCAAATAAATCTTATTATAAATTAATTTCAATTCATTTATTTATTAAAAATTTTATTTCTAGAAATTATTTTATTAAAGCAAATTAAATCAAATTTGGAAAGATAGGAGACTCGAACCCGCAACCTCTTAATTGAGTATGGGGAGTCTATTGCCATTTGAGCTAATTAAATCAAGTTCTGACAATTAAATTAGAAATTTTACTTAATTTTATAGTTATTGAATAATTTTCTATATTTAAAATCATATAGCTTAACAGTTGCAAAATAATAAGAATTTTATATAATCTAATTAAATAATAGAGATTCTAGAATTTAATATTTTAATTTTTATAAACAGAAAATAAATTATGTTATTTCTAATTTTAAATTAGAATATATGATTAAAAGCTGATTAGTAAATTGATAATTAAGTAGTATTTTTAAAGTAATTTTAAGAGGTTAAATTAGATTTTAAATTTATACAATATACTTTAATTTTATTAAAATTTACCAAATTTCAATTTACCTAAAATTATTAATTTTATTTTTGTCCTAAATTAAATCCTAATTTGCTAAACACTTCCTAAAACCCTAACCCTAATTACCCCACTCTCTTTAGCAGCCATACCCCTTTCCTTTTCTTCCAAAATCAAACTTACCAACACCACACTTAGCAGCAGCCAAAAATCCACAGAAAGAAAGAAAGAGAGGAGAGGGTGCGAATCAGGAGGGAGGAGAAATGGGGAGAGCGTGCCGGCGAGTTACTGCCGCTCGTCGAGCCGCCGTCGTCGCTGATGAAGGAGGAGTGAGGAGAGTGTGTCACGGAGCAGGGGAAGTTCGCGCGAGTGAGGAGCGTCGCCACCGCCGTCGTGCTGTGCGCCGCCAGCTTCGCTGCACCTCGTCATCACCATCGCCGTCAGACCGCCGTGGAGTCGTTGCCGTCGAACCGGCGCTGCGAGCTGCTATCGAGCCTCAAGCAGAATCCGATGCGAAGAGAGAGAGAGACAGAACAACGCGAGGAGAGAGAGAGAGAAGGTGTTGCGGGGGTTTCTGCCGCCGCTGCTCTCTCCGCCATCGCCGCCGCCAGAGTCACGAGCTGAGTTGGGGAAGGAGACCATTTTTCCTGTTGCTATTGCAGTCATCGCGCTACTACTGCTACGCTTCGTTTTCTTGTTTTCCTTAATTACCGCAAGTCATTTTTGTTTCTGAACCCCACTGCTATTGTCATGCTATCCGTTAATTCAGAAGTTTAAGACGTTGATGTTTTAGGATTAAGCTGCTGCAACTGTGGACTGTGATGTGGTTGATGCTCTGAAAGAATCGTCGCTGCTGGGGTGACTGGAATTACTACTGCCAGTTCTACCGTTGCTACCGATGCTGTTGACTTGCCCCAATTCAAGTTCAGTGTCACTGCCCTAGGTCTAGCCTGTCTCCTGACTCTGTTTCACTTTTATACTCTGAACTGCCTTGGTCTCGTTTATCTATTTGTTACGATTTTAATTCCATTTTATTTTTGGTATTGCCTTGAATTTTTAGAGGTTTTTCTGCGTTTGATTCCATCAAATTTGATGTTGCTGCTGTTACTACTGCTGATTCTAATGCCATTGCTGCTGTTGCTGTTAATTTGGAATAAGTGGGTTTGTCGCCTATGATTCTTGAATTCAGCTAGTCGAGGTAGGGGTGCTTTTCTTAAACTTGTTTACTTTCCAGAGTTGTTATAAATCGATATTAATGCGTAAAATACATTTTTGGTGATTTCATAAGTCTTATGGATTGAATTGATTTGTTTTGGATGAATGAGATTATTAGTTGTATTGATTGATTGATCGATTGAGAAAGTTGAATATTCTGATTAGTTGACTGATGTTGTTAAAGTAGTTTTTCTAGAGTTATTGGAAGATATTTAATAATGGCGTTTAGTTTAACTTTGGAAATGATTCGATTTTAGGAAAGGTTTAGTATTGAAATTTGATTTGATATTGAACCCGATTTGATATCAGAATTTGATTTTAAAACAAATTTGGAAAGGACCTGATATTTGAAAACGGTTTGTTTATTGAGAATAATTTACTATTTTGGAAACGGTTCGAACAGGGTTTGAGGAACGGTTTGGTATGAAACTGTTTGAGAAAATCGAGAGTTCTTAATTATTGATTAATGCTGTTGAATGAGATTGATTTAGATTGCGATTTATAGGACTGGTTGATTGGATTCTGGGTTTTGCAATTTTCTTGTGTTGAGTGTGGTTGTTGTGAAAATTGTTATTGGGAGTGATTTGACTGATTAACAGGTGTTTGGTTTGGTTTGTTTGGGACCCGAAAAGGGTGGCAGAATCCGAATTTTAGAGGAGATGCTACCGAAATTTTATAAAATTGGAAGTTTTGTTTGAAGTAATTGTTTAAAAAGATTTAGTTCTTAAACGTTATTTATTTAAGATTGATTTATTTAGAAAAGAAAGAATTATGTTTTGGATTGAGATTGTTGATTAACGGAAAGAAGGATGATGAGGATTGATTTGAAATATAATTTTTGAATGAATTTGGAAATGGGATATGGATTGATGAATGATGATGGTATTGAAAATGGCTTAGATATTGATGAATGATGAATGAATTGTTTATATGGCTTATGAATTTGAAATATCTGAGATACGAGGTTCCCTGGATTAAGTGCCGTGGCTTGCCACCACGTGTACCAGGTTGAAAACTCGATACTATGTTGACCCTACGACGTAAGTGTAACCAGGCACTATATAAATTCCCGGGAATGTTACCCCCATTGAGCAATATTGATTATTTGAGAAAAAGCTATGCATAGACTCTTGGGGATGCACGTCGGGGGACAATCTAAAGACAATTCAGACTTGTCGGGTTGGTTGGATAACCGACAGATGAGCCTCATCAGCCATAAGACAGGCATGCATCATATGCATTTGTATGCTTTGCTTGGGTTTGAACTTGTTTTGGTTTGCCTAATTGCTAAACTGTTCTTAACTGCTACTTTAACTATTTGCTGTAACTGCTACCTACTTGTGCTTTCCTTGTCTGTCTTGCCTGTGTTTGTCCTGGCGTGCTACATTTGAGAATGAACTTTGGTGCTGAATTAATGACTGTGTTGTTTGATTGCGTAGTTGGTTTCTGATTGAGATTTTTTTTATAAGAAAGGAAAGGTTTCGGACTTCTGAAAGATTAAACATTGTTTCTTTGAAAAAATTTTGAATGATTTCCTATTAGTTTTAAAAGATTCATAAGGCAATGATAATCACTGAGCTTGAAAACAGTTTTCTTATTAAATATCTTCTTATGACAACTTTGAAACTTCGTGGTGAGACCGTGTGGTTAGGTTCTCACTCCCTACAGCTTTACCTTTTCAGGAACCGGATGAAGAAGCATTAAGAAGAGTTATATTGTGTTTGGTTTATATGTTGTATTAATTAGATTATTTTTTTCCCTCGTGTTTATTATTACAAGTTTCTAAGAGGGATAGGAGTTGTATGATTTATATGTATATTATATTATGAATTATTATGTAAGGAGTCTTGTATATGAATCTATGCCTGCTTGTATTTTTCTTAAGATAAAGTATTTTTTTTCCAGTTTTCAAAGAAATCAGCGATACAATGTTGAGTCACAGGCTCCTATTTTAATATTAAGTATATAAAGTAGTCGTAATACTTCTTGCTATCAGAGTGGCGCAGCCGGAAGCGTGACATTCCGGTAGTGAGGGTGTTACATTATGGTATCAGAGCAGTCTTTCCTGTAGAGCCTTGGGAATGGACTGATTATGCTTCAATTGCATACTCTGAGAGTCTGTCATGTAGTGGGTCTTGTTTGAATAACGAGAACTAGAAATTTTAAGCACATGACTGCCTATTAATTAACATTGTTAGCTTACCGTTGCATATCTGTTGATGTTAAGTCTGGCCAACTTAATGTTTATGGCTTATGTGAACGGGAAAGTTAATAGGTTATTATAGGCGAAAAGGAATTGATAAGTAATGGTTAATGCGAGTCACGTGGTTCGCGGATGCTAGGGTTTGCTTTTCGTGCTTGGTTTCGGTTTATGATTCTTGTTTACGTCGCTTAGGTTGGCATATCGTTTCTTTTTTTCGTTTACTATCCTCATTGAAGTTCTTTGACTCGGATTCCTTTCTTGAACCATGATTGATCATTCTCCAACTGTATTTCATTATTCGTCCATAATCTTATTTGATTGTATTCTTAAGAATTTGTTTGAGTCTTTTAAAAACATCTGTCTTTACCTTGATTATATTCTTCTTCAAGAATCCTGTGCTCATTGATCTGATCTTGAACTTGTTTTGGCATAATGTATGATCTTTAAATCTTGAGCGATTTGAACCTTGAAAATTATGATTCGAACTAAGCTAACTTTGTAAATTGATACTTTTGCTTCATGTCTAATGTATACCTTAAACTTACCATATTCTTGATTATCTTCCAAATTCTCGGCATCATAAAATCCTGACCTTGAATTTCTCTACGTAATTTGTGTATCTCCTTGACGTAATCTGAGCTCATTTTGGATTGGAAAAGTTTTGAATTGATCTTTTTCTTACATAATTGTGTTTCCCAATCATCCTTCAAATTTTTGGATAAGATTACTTTTAAATTTAGCATATACTTTCCTACATGGATTCTAAAATTTCTTTATATGGTTTAAATCTGTTTATCTGTAAAGCTTCACCTATTCTTCTATAGAAAATAATTTCTACTTTGAATTTCCTTCATTAACTACAACTTGATTTATTTTCAACCTTATCACAGTTTTTAAATGTATTCTTATGTGATTTTACATCCAAGTATCTTTCAAGATTCTCAAAAAAAATAAATATATATATTAAAGCAAAATAAAATAAAATTTTATTCATAGCCCAATTAAATTTTATTTTACAAACTTTGCATATTTTATTTTAACTACGATTGTTTTGATGTAATACCTTATTTAAACTTTTTGTATTTCTTTTGAGAAAATGAATTCATTCCTTCTTTAGATTATCCATTCTTTGTAAACGCTACCATTGATTTTTAGTTTTCTTTTCCCCTCAGCTCAAAATCCGGTTTAAATAAAAGTACCGTTCTTCCTCTTGATTCTTCCTATCGAAATTCTTAAATTCAAAATTCTTTCTTAGGATTACAACTTTATTTCCTAGCTTATGTTTTTATGCAAATTTTTATTTGATTATCTAAAAAGTCTTTCAAAGTTTTCGATGAAAAATTTTATCTTTAGTCTAACTAATTTTCATTTCACAAATCTTGCATAATCTAGTTCGACTTGAATTTGTTTTAGCATGACGTAATATTTACGTTTTTGATGATTCTCTTGAATTTTGTAAACAATTGCCCTGTTTTCCTCTATGGTTTCTATTGGAGTCCTTTGAAATTAAAATTCTTTCCTAATTGCATTTTGATTCTTCCTTCCGGTATACTTCATGACTTTTGACCATTCTTATTTGTTGGTGGCTTGAACCATTTTGAAGAAGTTTTGAATTCTTTTGAAGAAATTTAAGTTTTGAATCAACTTTTTAAGTTATTGAGTTCCTTTTTAGCGTATCTTAATATTATTGAACATCCTTATAAAGTTGTGACTTCAAGTATATTATTGGAGTTTTGTTTTAAACAGTTTTAAACAAGTTTTGATTTATTCTTATGCAAAGTTGTCCCTGACTTTGAATTGTCTTACTTGAGCAGTGCCTCTCTTTGATGTGATTTGAACTTGTTTCGGGGCGATATAACCGTCTATTAAAGTTTTAATAAAATCGCTTTCAATTCTGCCTACACTCCTTTATTTTATATTCTGAAAATTCATGTATATGATTTAAACCTATTCGATTGTAATGCATCATCTTTTCTTTTATGAGTAAAACTTTATGTCAAGTTTTCTTCCAACAGGATTGTAGTTTTCATACATACTTGAAAAAGAGAAAATACAATTTAGCTCTTAGCCAAATTAATCTTTCCATTTACAAAGTTTGTGTAATCTATTTTCATTTGAATTTATATTGAAATAATGCCACATTTACGCTTTTATTAATCTTTTGAAGGATGTTTGTTACCCATTTTCTCTTTCAGAACATGAAATGATTTCCTCTTAAGTTTTCCATTCTTTACGAACAATGCATTCAAAAATATTTTTAAACCATACTCTTGAGTTCTATAAACTTTGTTTTTGGTTTGGATATTCTTCTTCTGTAAACCTCATATTTCTTGATTTAGCTTGAATTCGTTTCAAAATACTGTGTTGTTTTTCATCTTATTGATCCTATCGAATTCCTTCGACTCAAGAGTTACCCTTAAAGTTATCAGTTGATCCTTTTTCCAACATTCTTCATTACTTATTTATCCTTGTCTACTTGTGATTTCAACAATTCTTTCAAATTCTCGCGAATACGATCCTTATTACTTTTCCTTCTTTTCTAAGGTCTGTTATCTTTCTGAGTATATTCGAGATTAGTTTTGATATCTTGTGTACCTGTTGGACTTAGTAAATGACACATTAATTCTTTAGGGTACGTTTGGTGGACGCAAAAGGTGAAATTTGTAAATGTACGACGTTGCAGGGAGTTGTGGAACCTTATTTCATGTGAAAGGATTTTGTTGATGTCGGGTTTGTTTCCATTAAGATTTGCAAAGTGTTTGATGTGGTTGAAAACCTTCAGATGAGTTGTTCGATGAAGTACGACTGAGGATGGAGAGAATAAGTTAAGTTAAAGTTTGAATAATTGAATCTCTGAAGTTGGTGTGAGATCAAATGTGAACGTTAAGCACGTTGTTTTAATCCTAACCCGTTTTATAACCTTTTATCGCCTTATTTTACCATCACATGTTTGAAACATATCATTTTATGCATCAAGCCTATCTTGTAACCTTGTTTCACATCATACTTATACCCTTCATATTTTTATATGAAAATCCTGGTATTTGAAACTATATGTATATATATTGAGATCTTTTCGCCTTTTCTTTAAATAAGTTCAAGAGGAGTAATATGAAAATCTCTTTTATTTTGTATCAATTTTCGAGGACGAAAATTTTTATAAGGTGGGTAGGATGTAAGACCCATAAATTTCAGAAAAAAATTAATTAAATTATATTATTTCTAATTATAAATTAGAATACTTGATTAAAAACTGATTAGTAAATTGATAATTAAGTAGTATTTTTAAAGTAATTTTAAGAGATTAAATTAGATTTTAAATTTATACAATATACTTTAATTTTATTAAAAATTTACCAACCCCAATTTACCCAAAATTCTTAATTTCGCTTTTGTCCCAAATTAAACCATAATTCCCAAATTAAACCCTATAAACCCTAACCCTAATTAACCCATAATTTTCCCCTTTTACCCAGGAACCCTAGCGCAGCCTCTCCCTTTCACTTTTCCTCCTCTTCAGAGCAACTTTATCCCCCATTCAGCCATTATCATCAAGTTTGATCATCACCACCTCATCACCACCGTTCACCCCCTTGCTCCTCAGCGAGCTCACTGCCTCAGCTACCCGAATCACCCTTCTCTTCTTCTTCCTCCTCTGCTCCTTTCTCTTCTCCTCTGTTCGCTGAACCATGGCTGAACCACCGTCGTCAGGGACCAGATAGCGTGCGTGAGGAAGGAGAAATCCATGTCCTTGTGTCCGTCGTCGTCTCTAAGTGTTCCTGCAGACGCCATCGTCTTCGCCACGAAGCCAGCGCCGCCATGGTCCTCGCCAAGAAGCCAGCGCCGCCATCGTCACCATCACGGACTGCTGTTGCGCGTGCCGTCATTGTCGCCTCTGAGTCCGTCACCGTCGCTTGTGGGAGCCCGAGGAGAGACACGATCGAGAAGCCGCATCTTGTGGTCGCCGACAAAGAAATCACTGCCACCAAACCCCAGCCGAGCCGTCGCCATCGAACTAGGCAGAGAGGGAGAAAGTAACGTCGTTGCCATTAATAGAAGGGAGCTCGACCATCCTTGCCGCAGGAGCTTGTCGCCGGAAGAGAGGAGATGACGACGGTGGAAGTTACCACCGCTGTTCTGCCTCACCGAACGGCGCTAGAAAACCGCTGCTGCAGCCGCTGGAGGACGTCCCTACAGTTGCCATACCTAGCCCACTCCAGTTTGGGTTCCGACTGTGGTTCGTTTATGCTGAGTCTTGTTCTTCTAAGTGTCGGAGCTGCTGCCGTTGCTTCGTCTCCATGTTTCTCCTTTATTCCAGTAAGCATATCTTTTCCAAAACCTTCACCGCTAGTGTATGTCTACTCTGTTATGAATTTGATAAAGATTTTGAGATGTTGGTAACGTAGGATCGAGTTCCGGTTGTTGCGTGTCGCGCTTAGAGTT
>NC_029792.2:19387666-19393609 GCF_000816755.2 Arachis ipaensis
GTGGCCAGTTGTTTGACTGGCCTTCAGTGAGGGTGTAGGCAACTGTGGTTGTGCCCAAGTTGTTCGCCATTGGATCTTTGCTCCAAGCGGTTAATGTAAGACCCATAAATTTCAAAAAAAAAAAGAAAATTAAATTATATTATTTCTAATTATAAATTAGAATACTTGATTAAAAATTGATTAGTAAATTGATAATTAAGTAGTATTTTTAAAGTAATTTTAAGAGATTAAATTAGATTTCAAATTTGTACAACATACTTTAATTTTATTAAAATTTACCAAATTTCAATTTACCTAAAATTATTAATTTCATTTTTGTCCCAACCCTAATTACCCCAATCCCTTCAGCCGCCATACCCCTTTCCTTTTCTTCCAAAATCAAACTCACTAACACGACACTTAGCAGCAGCCAAAAATCCACAGAAAGAAAGAAAGAGAGGAGAGGGTGCGAATCAGGAGGGAGAAGAAAGGGGGAGAGCGTGCCGGCGAGTCCCTGCTGCTCGTCGCGCCGCTGTCTTCGCCGATGGAGGAGGAGCGAGGAGAGCGTGTCACGGAGCAGGGGAAGCTCGCGCGAGTGAGGAGCGTCGCCACCGTCATCGCGACGTGCGCCGCCAGCTTCGCTGCACCTCGTCATCACCATCGCCGTCAGACCGCCGTGGAGTCGTTGCCGTCGAACCGGCGCTGCGAGCTGCTATCGAGCCTCAAGAAGAATCCGATGCAAAGATAGAGAGAGATAGAACAACGCGAGGAGAGAGAGAAGGCGTTGCGGGGGTTTCTGCCGCTGCTGCTCTCTCTGCCATCGCCGCCGCCGGAGTCACGAGCTGAGGTGGGGAAGAAGACCATTTTCCCTGTTGTCGTTGCAGTCACCGCGCTACTACTGCTACGCTTCGTTTTCTTGTTTTCCTTAATTACCATAAGTCATTTTTGTTTCTGAACCCCCACTGCTATTGTCATGCTATCCGTTGATTGAGAAGTTTAAGACGTTGATGTTTTAGGATTAAGCTGCTGCAACTGTGGACTGTGATGGTTGATGCTCTGAAAGAATCGTCGCTGCTGGGGTGACTGGAATTACTACTGCCAGTTCTACCGTTGCTACCGATGCTGTTGACTTACCCCAATTCAAGTTCAGTGTCACTGCCCTAGGTCTAGCCTGTCTCCTGACTCTGTTTCACTTTTATACTCTGAACTGCCTTGGTCTCGTTTATTTGTTTGTTACGATTTTAATTCCATTTTATTTTCGGTATTGCCTTGAATTTTTAGAGGTTTTTTTGCATTTGATTCCATCAAATTTGATGTTGCTGCTGTTACTACTACTGATTCTAATGCCATTGCTGCTGTTGCTGTTAATTTGGAATAAGTGGGTTTGTCACCTTTGATTCTTGAATTCAGCTAGTCGAGGTAGGGGCGCTTTTATTAAACTTTTTTACTTTTCAGAGTTGTTATAAATCGATATTAATGCGTAAAATACATTTTTGGTGATTTCGTAAGTCTTATGAATTGAATTGAGTTGTTTTGGATGAATGAGGTTATTAGTTGTATTGATTGATTGATCGATTGAGAAAGTTGAATATTCTGATTAGTTGACTGATGTTGTTAAAGTAGTTTTTCTAGAGTTATTGGAAGATATTTAATAATGGCGTTTAGTTTAACTTTGGAAATGATTCGATTTTAGGAAAGGTTTAGTATTGAAATTTGATTTCATACTGAACCCGATTTGATATCGGAATTTTATATTAAAACAAATTTGGAAAGGACCTGATATTTGAAAATGGTTTGTTTATTGAGAATAATTTACTATTTTGGTAACGGTTCGAACAGGGTTTGAGGAACGGTTTGGTTTGAAACTGTTTGAGAAAATAGAGAGTTCTTAATTATTGATTAATGCTGTTGAATGAGATTGATTTAGATTGCGATTTATAGGTCTGGTTGATTGGATTCTGGGTTTTGCAATTTCCTTGTGTTGAGTGTGGTTGTTGTGAAAATTGTTATTGGGAGTGATTTGACTGATTAACAGGTGTTTGGTTTGGTTTGGTTGGGACCCAAAAAGGGTGGCAGAATCCAAAAAGTGAAAATTGTTATTTGAGAAAAAGCTATGCATAGACTCTTGGGGATGGATGTTGGGGGACAGTCTAAGGACAATTCAAACTTGTTGGGTTGGCTGGATAACCGACAGATGAGCCTCATCAGCCATAGGACAGGCATGCATCATATGCATTTGTATGCTTTGCTTGGGTTTGAACTTGTTTTGGGTTGCCTAATTGCTAAACTGTTCTTAACTGCTACTTGAACTATTTGCTGTAACTGCTACCTACTTGTGCTTTCCTTGTCTGTCTTGCCTGTGTTTGTCCTGGCGTGCTACATTTGAGAATGAACTTTGGTGCTAAATTAATGACTGTGTTGTTTGATTGCGTGGTTGGTTTCTGATTGAGATTTTTTTTTATAAAAAAGGAAAGGTTTCGGACTTCTAAAAGATTAAACATTGTTTCTTTGAAAAAGTTTTGAACGATTTCCTATTGGTTTTAAAAGATTCATAAGGCAATGTTAATCACTAAGCTTGAAAACCGTTTTCTTATTAAATATCTTCTTATGACAACTTTGAAACTTCGTGGTGAGACCGTGTGGTTAGGTTCTCACCCCGCTATAGTTTTACCTTTTCAGGAACCGGATGAAGAAGCATTAAGAAGAGTTATATTGCGTTTGGCTTATATGTTGTATTAATTAGATTATTTTTTTCCCTCGTCTTTATTATTACAAGTTTCTAAGAGGGATAGGAGTAGTATGTTTTATATGTATATTATATTATGAATTATTATGTAAGGAGTCTTATATATGAATCTATGCCTGCTTGTATTTTTCTTAAGATAAAGTATTTTTTTTTCGTTTTTCAAAGAAATCAGCGATACAATGTTGAGTCACAGGCTCCTATTTTAATATTAAGTATATAAAGTAGTCGTAATACTTCTTGCTATCAGAGTGGCGTAGCCGGAAGCGTGACATTCTGGTAGTGAGGGTGTTACATTACTCGTCTTTATGAGTATCAGTTTTGAGTTGTGCACCAAAAATTCTATTTTTGGATTGATAAAAAAAAGACTTAAAATATAAAAGTAAAGTTTGAAAATGGCTGGAAGAAAAGGAATGAAGGAGATGCCAAAGAAAACAAAGTAACTGACTTTTCAATCTAAAATAAACAATATTGTGTCTCTGACATGATCAAAGGACTTTGAGTTCAAATATAATGCATAAACATAAAGGAAAGTAAAGAAAAGAAAGCATTGCAGAGAAAGTAAATTTGTAAGAAGACTAAAGAAAATATAAAATAATGAAAAAAACCTACAGAAAAGTGAACTCTGAGCAAGATAAGAAAGTCTCTGAGAATGTAAAATTGCAAGAGTGTTTTTTTGGAGAAGAATTCTAACATTTATTCCTTCCAAACTTTGTCTATTTATAGCCTCTTTCCACCAATCCAATTTTATCACAAGTTCCATATACGAAAAAACTAAGTATAACTGTTACCGCCATATAAATGATGGAGTAATCGTCTTCAACTGCTTCAAAATGCTTAGCCTTTCCACTCGCTTTGATCATGGAATTGCTTCTTCAATCACGGAATCTTGTACTCGACATGCATTTTTGATCAATTTATCTTGTTTATCGATAGCCTTTCTTCGATAAACTAAAAAAACCTGCTCGATAATTTTCAAATATTTTCGACATTCTCATTATTGATTTGAATTATTCTTTGGATCAATAATTTGCCTCCTTGAATTAATGACTTCTAATCTTGAAAATAAAAAGTCTGTTGATTCAATAAATTCCTTCTTTCTTTAAAATTTAATAAAACTTGTAAACATTCAATCCGGATGTTTAGCTTCTCTTCAGTTAAACCCTTTCAATTTCTTTTATAAATACTATACCTTACTAAATCTTTTACTTTTCAAAAACTTCTCCACTATGCAATCTTTTCTTCCGATGTGATATCACTTCACCTTCCCTGGATTATCTCTAAAAGCAAGAATCTTCTCTTCTACAAATCTCTCACCATTCGTAAGATTTAGCTTTACCAACTCTTATTCTTCAAGGTATCTTTATCCATTCATCAAAATACGTTTATGTTATCATTTAGGTGTATTCATATTTAAAAAAAAAAGTATTTTTATTTCACTCATATTATTACTCTGATATTTCCAGAACTCCCATGGCTACCAGCAGCAACCCTTCTCCTTCTATGAAAGAAAAGAAAATAGTAAAAGAAAAACCATGCATGAACCTCCAAATCATAGCTCAAGATCACAATATCATTATTGAAGACCCTACTACCAATGCACAAAAAATCTTCTTTCCATTCACATTTGATAACCAAATGCATTATTTTCTAAGCCATCTACTTTCTCCTTCTGAAATTGATCAAGTTCTTCCCTTCTTCCCTTCTTTCCCTGACCAAGAATTATTGATAAAGAAGGACATGTATATGGCTCCTTTTGATGACCATACCAAAGGGTTCTGAAATAATCCTAAGATTTCTTCCAAAAGTGTTAACTACATAGCCTGGTTTAAACGAATCGAACCAAAAAAGAAAGATTTCTGGCTTGGTGTGGTATATATGATTTACTTCGATTATCCCAATATCATCTCACTACATATCATTAGATGATCGGAGACATTTTGTACTTTTGGAGTCGATCGACGAACAATCTGCATCTACCATGTGGGATGGTTGGTCCAACTCTTTTCGACGTGGCAACTATCATAAGACTGCCTTTTTCTAGGATTGATATCTCCCCAAAAATGGAACCAACAAAGAAATACAAGATCAATTGGGAAAGCTCATCTTATATAGAGTTCATAAAAAACAACATGGGTCAAGGTGATGACCCTGTTCTCGATGACGAACATGTGGCCTTTTTGTGCTTTTGGTTGAATGCTATAGTCTTTTGCTCTCGAAGTGTCACTATGCAGAGACTCTATCAACCTCTTGCTGTCTTGATTTGTAAAAGTACATCAACTTTATGTCTTTTTAAATTTCTCTTAGACAATTTATATGATGAGCTTGGTCACATGCTCACAAGTCTCCAAAATCGATCTCCCCTTAGCGCAGGAGGACCACTTTGGCTCCTGCAATTGTGGTTTAATGCAGTCGTTGAGAAATTTATGGAAATTGATGGTGTCCCTATTTCAGCCAAATAACCCATTGAGGGCATCTGTCTTTCATCCCTGTGACCAACTTTCCCTGGTCCCAAAATTGGGGATCTTTTCTGGGCAGTTTTTACCAACTTTTATCATACAACTGGTGCACGAAATTGTGATCATCAACAATGGCGCCAAAGACTTGGAGCTCTCAAACGTGAATCACACTTTGTCACAATTCCACACAACTAACCAGCAAGTGCACTGGGTCGTCCAAGTAATACCTTACGTGAGTAAGGGTCGATCCCACGGAGACTGTCGGCTTGAAGCAAGCTATGGTCATCTTGTAAATCTCAGTCAGGCGGATTCAAATGGTTATGGAGGATTGATAATTAAAATATGAATAAAACATAAAATAAAGATAGAGATACTTATGTAATTCATTGGTAGAAATTTCAGATAAGCGTATGAAGATGCTTTGTTCCTCCTGAACCTCTGCTTTCCTATTGCCTTCTTCCAATCATTCATACTTCTTTCCATGGCAAGCTTTATGTTGGGCATCACCGTTGTCAATGGCTACTTTCCGTCTTCTCAGTGAAAATGTTCTACGCACGCTGTCACCGCACGGCTAATCATCTGTCGGTTCTCGATCATGTTGGAATAGAACCCTTGTCCTTTTGCACATTGTCATTGCGCCCAACATTCGCAGGTTTGAAGCTCATGACAGTCATCCCTTCCCAGATCCTACTTGAAATACCACAGACAAGGTTTAGACTTTCCGGATCCCAGGAATGCTGCCAATTGATTCTAGCCTATACC
>NC_029792.2:19394022-19395120 GCF_000816755.2 Arachis ipaensis
AAACCCAAGAGATACACATTCAAGCTTGTTTGCATGTAGAACGGAAGTGGTTGTCAGGCACGCATTCATAGGTGAGAATGGTGATGAGTGTCACATAATCATCACATTCATCATGTTCTTGTGTGCGAATGAATATCTTAGAGAAGAAGTAGGCGTGAATTGAATAGAAAAATAGTAGTACTTTGCATTAATTCATGAAGAACAGCAGAGCTCCACACCTTAATCTATGGTATGTAGAAACTCCACTGTCGAAAATACAAAAGTGATAATGGTGGTCATTGGCTTTGGCCCCAGAGAGGGAACCCGAAGAACCAAGATAAAAATACAATAGTAAAAGGTCCTATTTATAGAGAACTAGTAGCCTAGGATTTACAGAAATAAGTAATTAATGCAGAAATCTTCTTCCGGGTCCACTTGGTGTGTGCTTGGACTGAGCATTAAAGCTTTCATATGTAGAGACTTTTCTTGGAGTTAAACGCCAGCTTTTGTGCCAGTTTGGGCGTTTAACTCCAGCTTTTATGTCAGTTCTGGCATTTTGACGCCAGAATTCTTAAGCTGACTTGGAATGCCAATTTGGGCCATCAAATCTTGGGAAAAGTATGGACTATTATATATTGCTGGAAAGCCCAGGATGTTGATGAGCGGGTATTTTATATGTTTTTTGGGGTTAATTTCATATAGATTTTAGTATATTTTAGTTAGTTTTTAGTTTATTCTCATTAGTTTCTAGGCAAAATTCATATTTCTGGACTTTACTATGAGTTTGTGTGTTTTTCTGTAATTTCAGGTATTTTCTGGCTGAAATTGAGGGAGCTGAGCAAAAATCTGATTTAGGCTAAAAAAGGACTGCTGATGCTGCTGGATTCTGACCTCCCTGCACTCAAAGTGGATTTTCTGGAGCTACAGAACTCCAAATGGTGCGCTTCTAATTGTGTTAGAAAGTAGACATCTAGGGCTTTCTAGCAATATATAATAGTCCATACTTTGCTCAAGGATAGACGACGTAAACTGGTATTCAACGCCAGTTCCATGCTGCTGTCTGGCGTCCAGCGCCAGAAACAAGTTAGGAGTTGGAGTTCAACGCCAGAATTGGATCCA
>NC_029792.2:19395323-19396122 GCF_000816755.2 Arachis ipaensis
AGTGTGAAGTAATTTTTGTGCACCAAGTTTTTGGCGCCGTTGCCCGGGATTGTTTGAGTTTGGACAACTGACGGTTTATTTTGTTTCTTAGATTAGGAAAAAATTTTGTCTTTTTGGTTTAGAGTCTTTTATTATTTATACATTGTTAAAACACTTTAAGTTTATAGCTCAATTAGTTAGAGCGTGGTGCTTATGTTCTTGGTAATTGGCTATCCTATTTTTTAAAATCTTTTTCAAAAATAATTTTTCTTTGAATAAATCTTGTGCCAAACTCTAAGTTTGGTATTTTCTTGTTGATTTTTCTTTGTTTTTCGAAAATTTTAGTTTGGTTTTCTAAAAATTTTAAGTTTGGTGTTCTTTCTTCATGTTCTTGTGTTCTTGTGAGTCTTCAAAGTGTTCTTGAGTTTTTCTTGTGTCTTGATCTTAAAATTTTTAAGTTTGGTGTTCCTTGGTATTTTCCCTCCAAAATTTTCGAAAACTAGGAGCATTAGATCTAAAAATTTTAAATCTTGTACTATTTTATTGTTTTTCTCTTTCCTCACTAAATTCAAAAATATCTTTTCTCTCTATTTTTAAAACAAATTTTCGAAAATTATTTTTAAAAATTCAGATTTTTTTTTCAAAATTTAAAATCTTTTCCAAATCATATCTTTTCCAAAACTTCCTAACCACTTTCTCTCTCCTCATTTTTTTTTCGAAAATCTTCACCTATTTTTATTTATTTTATTTTAATTTATTTATTTTCTAAATAATTAAATAAAAATAAATAAATAAATAAAAATAAATATGTTTTTTATCA
>NC_029792.2:19398994-19399950 GCF_000816755.2 Arachis ipaensis
TGAATTCAATCAGCAATTGGATTTTCTAACAAAGAAGTTAGCTGAATTCAAGGATAGACTACAAGAGACAAGGATGGCTAATATAAACATGGAAGTACAATTAAAGCAAACAAGGCAGCAGCTGTCAAAACAAATAACAGAAGAATGCCAAGCAGTTCAACTAAGAAGTGGGAAAGCACTAACTACCCCACTTCAAAGCAGCAGGAAACCAAGAAATGAGCAAAGCACCCAAAATCCATCTGAGGACAGTAAGAGCCTAGGGAAAAATAATTCTGGCGCTAAAACGCCAGAAGTTGGGTGGAAGGCTGGCGCTGAACGCCCAGACCATGCTCAAGACTGGCGTTCAACGCCAGAAACAAGCAAGGATCTGGCATTGAACGCCCAAAAGAGGCATAGTTCTGGCGTTCAAACGCCAGGAATAGATGAGGAGTTGGCGTCTAACGTCACTCCATCTTCTAACTCTGGCACTCAATTGCCAGTGAGGGATCAGACACACACAAGTGCTGATAACAACCCATCTAAAAAGGCTTCTTCAACCACTTCTGTAGGAAATAAACTTACAGCAACTAAGGTTGAGGAATATAAAGCCAAGATACCTTATCCTCAAAAACTCCGCCAAGAGGAGCAGGATAAGCAATTTGCTCGCTTTGCAGATTATCTCAGAACTCTTGAAATAAAGATTCCATTTGCAGAGGCACTAGAGCAAATACCTTCTTATGCCAAGTTCATTTATGCCAAGGAGATCTTGAGTCATAAGAAGGATTGGAGAGAAACTGAAAGAGTTCTCCTCACTGAAGAATGCAGTGCAGTCATTCTGAACATTCTGAAAAAAAAGCTTAAAGACCCTGGGAGTTTCCTGATACCAGGCACATTAGAAGGTAATTGCACCAAGACAGCTTTATGTGATCTTGGGGCAACCATCAACCTAATACCTGCATCCACTATCAGAAAGCTTG
>NC_029792.2:19401535-19428946 GCF_000816755.2 Arachis ipaensis
GAGTTTGATATAGAAATAAGAGACAGAAAAGGGACAGAGAACTAAGTGGCTGATCATCTGTCCCGGATAGAGCCAGTAGAAGGGACGTCCCTCCCCTCTCCTGAGATCTCTGAGACTTTTTCAGATGAGCATTTATTCGCCATTCAGGAAACACCATGGTTTGGAGACATTGCAAACTATAAAGCTGCAAGGTTCATACCCAAAGAGTACAACAGGCAACAAAAGAAAAAATTAGTTACTGATGCAAAGTACTACTTGTGGGATGAACCCTATCTCTTTAAGAGATGTGCAGATGGAATAATCCAGAGATGTGTGCCTAGAGAAGAAGCACAGAGGATTCTATGGCATTGCCATGGATCACAATATGGAGGCCATTTCGGAGGTGAGCGAACAGCCACCAAGGTCCTCCAATGTGGCTTCTATTGGCCCACACTGTATAAAGATTCTCGAGAGTTCATACGTAACTGTGACAGTTGCCAAAGAGCTGGTAATCTGCCTCATGGTTACGCCATGCCTCAACAAGGAATCTTGGAGATTGAGTTGTTTGACGTATGGGGAATTGACTTCATGGGACCTTTTCCACCATCATACTCAAACACTTATATTCTGGTGGCTGTTGACTTCATATCAAAATGGATAGAGGCCATTGCCACACCTACCAATGATACTAAAACAGTGCTGAAGTTCCTCCAGAAATATATCTTCAGCAGGTTTGGGGTCCCTAGAGAACTAATCAGTGATGGGGGCACTCACTTCTGCAACAAACAGCTTTACTCTGCCATGGTCCGGTATGGGATTCGCCACAAAAATGAACTAGAGGAATTCAGATGCACTGCTTTCGAAAATGCCAAGCTTTATAAAGAAAAATAAAGAAAATGGCATGACAGGAAGCTGTCATCTAGAATCTTTAAACCAGGATAAAAGGTTCTGTTGTTTAACTCTAGGCTCAGGCTATTCCCCGGGAAACTGAAGTCCCGGTGGAGGGGACCATATGTGATTACAAGTGTATCACCATATAGTTATGTGGAGCTTCAAGATATTGATTCTGATAAGAAGTTCATTGTTAATGGACAGAGAATCAAGCACTATCTTGAAGGCAATGTTGTGCAAGAGTGCTCAAGGCTGAAGCTAGATTAAAAGCTCAGCAAGGTCCAGCTAAAGACAATAAAGAAGCGCTTGCTGGGAGGCAACCCAGCCATGGGGCATCACTTCCTCTAAGCATTTTGCCCTATTCTTGATTTTATTTGTTTATATAAAGTTCATTGATCCTAAGGTAAAGAGTCAATTGTATAAGTTCACAGGGTTACAGAAGGATTCTGCACGCAAAACAGAGAAAAAGAGCTCACTGGCAAGAAAACGCCAGTAAAAGTCTGTTTTGGGCATTCAATGCCCAACAGAAGCATCCACTGGGCGTTGAACGCCAGTAAGGATAGCCATCTGGGCGTTTAACACCAGATTTACAGCGTTCTGGGCGTTCAGAAAAATGCCCAGTAACAAAGGACTTCCTGGCGTTCAACGCCAGAAATAAGCAGCAGCTGGGCGTTGAACGCCCAGGAGAAGCAGCATTTGGGCGTTCAAACGCCAGGATGGTGGGGAGGAGGTAAATTCGTTTTTTCTTCATATTTTTCATTTTAATCCTAATTTTCATGTTTCAATTCATGATTTCTTGCATAAACATGTTAAGAACCCTGATTTCTAAAATCCCTAATTTCTAAAACCCTTCTTTAAAAATATTAAATGTATCTTAATCCATAAGCACAAATCCTTTTTTTCAATCCAACTCAACCCTTTTTCAAAATTTTCAAAACAAATCTCTCTCTTTTCATTCAAAAATCTTTTCAACTAAGCAATATCTTTTTCAAATCTCCATACTATCTTTTTCAAAATTCCAAATCTATCTTTTTCAAATATCTTTCATATCTTTCCAATTTTAAATCATATCTTTTCTTATCATATTTTTTTCTAAAAATCATATCTTCTATCTTATCTTTCTCCCTATTTTTCGAAAACCCACCCCCTCTCCCTTTAAATATGGGTTCAGCCTCCCTCCCCTCCCATCCACCATTGCACCTAGCTCTCCTTCTCTCCCTCTCCTTTCTTTTCTTTTTGCTTGAGGACAAGCAAACCTCTAAGTTTGGTGTACTCATCCGTGATCACTAAGATCATGGCTCCTAAAGGAAAACAACCCACCCCAAGAGGCAAGAAAGAGAGTGTTCCAAAACCAGTTTGGAATCAAGGGAAGTTCTTAACTAAAGAACATTCAGACCATTATTACAAAATAATGGGTCTAAGATCAGTGATCCCGGAAGTCAGATTCGATCTGAAAGAAGACGAATATCCGGAGATCCATGAGCAAATTCGAATCAGGAACTGGGAGATCCTAGCCAATCCTGAAACGAAAGTGGAAAGGAATATGGTCCAGGAGTTCTATGCTAATATGTGGCATACAGACAGGCAAAGACTATCTGGATCTGCTATCTATGACTATCGGACCGTGGTCAGAGGAAAGATTGTTCATACCCACCCTGACAAGATCAGGGAGATCTTAAAGCTACCTCAGCTGAAAAATGATCCAGACTCCTTCAATAGGAGAATGATGAGAACAAACAAGGGCCTGGATAAGATTCTAGAGGACATATGCATCCCTAGAGCCAGGTGGACCACCAGTACGAAGGGTGTTCCTAATCAACTCAAAAGAGAAGATCTCAAACCAGTCACCAGAGGATGGCTGGATTTCATTGGGCATTCTCTGCTGCCCACTAGCAACCGTTCTGAAGTTACTATTAGAAGAGCAGTGATGATCCATTGCATCATGATGGGAAAAGAAGTGGAAGTTCATCAACTGATTTCAACTGAATTTTACAAAATTGCAAATAAAAATTCCAAAGATGCCAGGCTGACTTATCCAAGCTTGATTTCTATGCTCTGCAAGGACGCTGGAGTAAGGATGGGAATAACTGAGTATATCTCAATTGAGCGACCAATCACCAAAGCATCAATGGAAAAACAACAAGCACAAGATGACCCCATCAAGAAGAAAACACAGGAATTTCTCCCAGAAATCTCTCAATCTGAATACTGGGAGTATCTTGAAACATCAGTTACCAAGATGCAAGAAGCTATGGAACAAATAATAAAAGAACAAAAGGAACAAAGTAGCATTGTTTGCTATTTGATTAAAGAACAGGAGGAGAAAGGGCGCGACTTAAGGGAATTGAAGCGCCAGAAATTATCTCTTGAAGGACCAAGCACCCCACAGATTAGAGGAACATCCACTCCCCATAACAAAGGTTGTTAAATTCCAATCTTAGCCTTAACTCTGTGATAACTGTTCTTATTCTAGTTTTACCTTAGGAGTCATATAGTAGTAATTAGTATCTATATTTTTTATTTTATCTCCAATTAAGCTATAATTTAATCAAAAGCTTGCAGAAAAAGCCAATAGCCCTTAAAACCAAAAGGCAAGGGTAATAAAAAGGATCCAAGGCTTTGAGCATCAGTGGATAGGAGGGCCTAAAGGAATAAAATCCTGGTCTAAGCGGCTGAACCAAGCTGTCCCTAACCATGTGCTTGTGGCGTGAAGGTGTCAAGTAAAAACTTGAGACTGAGCGGTTAAAGTCAAGATCCAAAGCAAAAAGAAGAGTGTGAATAAGAACTCTGGACACCTCTAATTGGGGACTTTAGCAAAGCTGAGTCACAATCTGAAAAGGTTCACCCAATTATGTGTCTGTGGCATTTATGTATCCGGTGGTAATACTGGAAAACAAAGTACTTAGGGCCACGGCCAAGACTCATAAAGTAGTTGTGTTCAAGAATCATCATACTGAAAAAGGAGAATCAATAACACTATCTGAATTCTAAGTTCCAATAGATGCCAATCACTTTGAGCTTCAATGGATAAAGCGAGGTGCCAAAACTGTTCGGAAGCAAAAAGCTACTAGCCCCGCTCATCTAATTAGAATCTGAGCTTCACTCAAAAACTCTAAGATATTATTGTTTCTTGACTCATTTGTATTCTATTTTATTTATCTAGTTGCTTGAGGACAAGCAACAGTTTAAGTTTGGTGTTGTGATGAGCGGGTATTTTATATGCTTTTTGGGGTTAATTTCATATAGATTTTAGTATATTTTAGTTAGTTTTTAGTTTATTCTCATTAGTTTCTAGGCAAAATTCATATTTCTGGACTTTACTATGAGTTTGTGTATTTTTCTGTAATTTCAGTTATTTTCTGGCTGAAATTGAGGGAGCTGAGCAAAAATCTGATTTAGGCTGAAAAATGACTGCTGATGCTGTTGGATTCTGACCTCCCTGCACTCAAAGTGGATTTTCTGGAGCTACAGAACTCCAAATGGCGCGCTTCCAATTGCGTTGGAAAGTAGACATCCAGGGCTTTCCAGCAATATATAATAGTTCATACGTTGCTCAAGGATAGATGACGTAAACTGGCATTCAACGCCAGTTCCATGCTGCTGTCTGGCGTCCAGCGCCAGAAACAAGTTAGGAGTTGGAGTTCAACGCCAGAATTGGATCCAGAGCTGGCGTTGAACGCCCAAAACAGCCTTATGCACGTGAGAAGCTTTAGTCTCAGCCCCAGCACACACCAAGTAGGCCCCAGAAGTGGATTTCTGCAACATCTATCATAGTTTACTCATTTTCTGTAAACCTAGGTTACTAGTTTAGTATTTAAACAACTTTTAGAGATTTATTTTGTATCTCATGACATTTCAGATCAAAACTTTGTACCTTTTTGACAGCATGAGTCTCTAAACTCCATTGTTGGGGTTGAGGAGCTCTTCTGTGCCTTGATGAGTTAATGCCAGTATTTCTGTTTTCTATTCAATCATGTTTGTTCCTATCTAAGATATTCATTTGCGCCTATTATGATGAATGTGATGATCCGTGACACTCATCACCATTCTCAACCTATGAACGTGTGCCTGACAACCACCTCCGTTCTACATTAGATATAGAGAGAAAGCAGAGATTCAAAAGGCAAAGCATCTCCAAAACTCCAACATATTCTCATTTACTGTATAACAAGTAACCTTTAATTCATGCTCTCTTATTCATTTGCAAGTCAATTGATAGCAACTAATTAATATCCTGACTAAGAGTTGCAAGATAACCATAGCTTGCTTCAAGCCAACAATCTCCGTGGGATCGACCCTTACTCACGTAAGGTATTACTTGGACGACCCAGTGCACTTGCTGGTTAGTTGTGCGAAATTACATAGTGTGAAGTAATTTTCGTGCACCAGATGTCTACTTTCCAACAAAATTGAGAGCGCGCCAATTGGGCTTCTGTAGTTCTAGAAAATCCACTTCGAGTGCAGGGAGGTCAGAATCCAACAGCATCTGCAGTCCTTTTTCAGCCTCTGAATCAGATTTTTGCTCAGGTCCCTCAATTTCAGCCAGAAAATACCTAAAATCACATAAAAACACACAAACTCAGAGTAAAGTCCAGAAATGTGATTTTTAAATAAAAACTAACTAAAACATACTAAAAACATACTAAAAATAATGCCAAAAAGCGTATAAATCATCCGCTCATCACAACACCAAACTTAAATTGTTGCTTGTCCCCAAGCAACTGAAAATCATATAGGATAAAAAGAAGAGAATATACAATGAATTCCAAAAATATCTATGAAGATCAGTATTAATTAGATGAGCGGGGCTTTTAGCTTTTTGCTTCTGAACAGTTTTGGCATCTCACTTTATCCCTTGAAGTTCAGAATGATTGGCATCTATAGGAACTCAGAATCCAGATAGTGTTATTGATTCTCCTAGTTAAGTATGTTGATTCTTGAACACAACTACTTTATGAGTCTTGGCCGTGACCCTAAGCATTTTGTTTTTCAGTATTACCACTGGATACATAAATGCCACAGACACATGACTTGGTGAACCTTTTCAGATTGTGACTCAGCTTTGCTAGAGTCCCCAATTAGAGGTGTCCAGAGCTCTTAAGCACACTCTTTTTGCTTTGGACCACGACTTTAACCACTCAGTCTCAAGTTTTTACTTGACACCTTCACGCCACAAGCACATGGTTAGGGACAGCTTGGTTTAGCCGCTTAGGTCATGATTTTATTCCTGTGGGCCCTCCTATCCACTGATGCTCAAAGCCTTGGATCCCTTTTTTATTTTACCCTTGCCTTTTGGTTTAAAGGGCTATTGGCTTTTTCCGCTTGCTTTTTTTTCTTTCTTTCTCTTTTTTTTCGCATATATATATTTTTTCTGCAAGCTTTTCACTGCTTTTTCTTGCTTCAAGAATCAATTTTATGATTTTTCAGATTATCAAATAACATTTCTCCTTTTCCATCATTCTTTTAAGAGCCAACAATTTTAACATTCATGAACAATCAAATTAAAAAATATGCACTGTTCAAGCATTCATTCAGATAACAAAAAGTATTGCCACCACATCAAAATAATTAATCTGTTATAAAATTCAAAATTCATGCACTTCTTTTTCTTTTTCAATTAAAAACATTTTCCATTTAAGAAAGGTGATGGATTCATTTTCATTGCTTTAAGGCATAGACACTTAGACACTAGTGATCATGTAATAAAAACACAAGCATAAATAAACATAAAGCATAAAAATTCGAAAAACAGAAAATAAAGAATAAGGAGATTAAAGAACGGATCCACCTTAGTGATGGAGGCTTGTTCTTCCTCTTGAAGATCTAATGGAGTGCTTGAGCTCCTCAATGTCTCTTCCTTGCCTTTGTTGCTCCTCTCTCATGACTCTTTGGTCTTCTCTAATTTCATGGAGGAAGATGGAATGCTCTTGGTGCTCCACCCTTAGTTGTCCCATGTTGAAACTTAATTCTCCTAGGGAGGTGTTGATTTGCTCCCAATAGTTTTATAGAGGAAAATGCATCCCTTGAGGCATCTCAGGGATTTCATGATGAGGAATTTCCTCATGTCCATGAGTGGGATCTCTTGTTTGCTCCATCCTTTTCTTAGTGATGGGCTTATCCTCATCAATGAGGATGTCTTCCTCTATGTCAATTCCAGCTGAATTGCAGAGGTGACAAATGAGATGAGGGAAGGCTAACCTTGCCAAAGTGGAGGATTTGTTCGCCACCTTGTAGAGTTCTTGGGATATAACCTCGTGAACTTCTACTTCCTCTCTAGTCATGATGCTATAAATCATGATGGCTTGGTCTATAGTAACTTCAGACCGGTTGCTAGTGGGAATGATTGATCGTTGGATAAACTCTAACCATCCCCTAGCCACGGGCTTGAGGTCATGCCTTCTTAGTTGAACCGGCTTCCCTCTTGAATCTCTCTTCCATTGAGAGCCCTCTTCACAAATGTCTATGAGGACTTGGTCCAACCTTTGATCAAAGTTTACCCTTCTAGTGTAGGGGTGTGCATCTCCTTGCATCATAGGCAAGTTGAATGCCAACCTTACATTCTCCGAACTAAAATCTAAGCATTTCCCTCGAACCATTGTAAGCCAATTCTTTGGGTCCAGGTTCACACTTTGATCATGGTTCTTGGTGATCCATGAATTGGCATAGAACTCTTGAACCATTAAGATTCCGACTTGTTGAATGGGGTTGGTGAGAACTTCCCAACTTCTTCTTCGAATCTCATGTCGGATCTCCGGATATTCATTCTTTTTGAGCTTAAAAGGGACCTCGGGGATCACCTTCTTCTTGGCCACAACTTCATAGAAGTGGTCTTGATGCACCCTTGAGATGAATCTCTCCATCTCTCATGACTCGGAGGTGGAAGCTTTTGCCTTCCCTTTCCTCTTTCTAGAGGTTTCTCTGGCCTTAGGTGCCATAAATGGTTATGGAAAAATAAAAAGCAACACTTTTACCACACCAAACTTAGAAGGTTTGCTCATCCTCGAGCAAAAGAAGATAGTAGAAGAAGAAGAAATAGAGGAGATGAAGGGGGCTTAGAGTTTCGGCCAAGGAGGAGAAGTAGTGTGTATGTTGTGTGAAAATGAAGGAGTGAAGATGGGTTTATATAGGAGTGGAGAGGGGGGTATGGTTCGGCCATTATGGGTGGGTTTGGGTGGAAAAGTGGTTTGAATTTGAATGGTGAGGTAGGTGGGGTTTTATGAAGGATGGATGTGAGTGGTGAAGAGAATTGTGGGATTTGATAGGTGAGGGATTTTTGGGAAAGAGGTATTGAGGTGATTGGTGAATGGGTGAAGAAGAGAGAGAGAGGTGGGGTAGGTGGGGATCCTGTGGGGTCCACAGATCCTGAGGTGTCAAGGATATCTCATCCCTGCACCAAGTGGCGTGCAAAAATGCCCCTTTCTGCCAATCCTGGCATTAAACGCCAGGCTGCTGCGCATTTCTGGCGTTTAACGCCAGCTTCTTGCCTATTCCTGGCATTAAACGCCAGTCTGGTGCCTATTTCTGGCGTTAAACGCCCAGAATGGTGCCAGACTGGGCGTTTAACGCCCATTCTGCCACCCTTACTGGCGTTTAAACGCCAGTAAGTTTCTCCTCCAGGGTGTTCTGTTTTTAATACTGTTTTTCCTTCTATTTTTGCTTTTTCAATTGTTTTTTTTGTGACTTCACACGATCATCAACCTGCAGAAAACATTAGATAACAAAAGAAAATAGAAAATTAACATAGATAATTAAAGATTGGGTTTCCTCCCAACAAGCGCTTCTTTAATGTCAATAGCTTGACAGTGGGCTCTCATGGAGCCTCACAGATGTTTAGAGCAATGTTGGAACCTCCTAACACCAAACTTAGAGTTTGAATGTGGGGGTTCAACACCAAACTTAAAGTTTAGTTGTGGCCTCCCAACACCAAACTTAGAGTTTGACTGTGGGGGCTCTGTCTGACTCTGTATTGAGAGAAGCTCTTCATGCTTCCTCTCCATGGTTACAGAGGGATATCCTTGAGCTTTAAACACAAGGGAGTCTTCATTCACTTGAATGATCAATTCTCCTCTGTCAACATCAATTACAACTTTGCTGTGGCTAGGAAGGGTCTGCCAAGGATAATGGATTCATCCATACACTTCCCAGTCTCTAGGATTATGAAATCAGCAGGGATGTAGTGGCCTTCAACCTTTACCAAGACATCCTCTACATGTCCATAAGCCTGTTTCATTGAATTGTCTGCCATCTCTAGTAAGATTCTTACAGCTTGTACCTCAATGATCCCTAGCTTCTCCATTACAGAGAGAGGCATGAGGTTTATGCTTGACCCTAGGTCACACAGAGCCTTCTCAAAGGTCATGGTGCCTATGGTACAAGGTATTGATAACTTTTCAGGATCTTGTTTCTTCAGTGGTAATTTCTGCCTAGTCAAGTCATCCAGTTCTTTGGTGAGCAAGGGGGGTTCATCCTCCCAAGTCTCATTACCAAATAACTTGGCATTTAGTTTCATGATTGCTCCAAGGTACTTAGCAACTTGCTCTTCAGTAACATCTTCATCCTCTTCAAAGGAAGAATACTCATCAGAGCTCATGAATGGCAGAAGTAAATTCAATGGAATCTGACTACAGTTGCTAAGTCAGAGTGGCTCTGCTTAGAATCCTCTGTCTGTTGCTGAGAAGATGATGGAAAAGGCTTGTTATTGCTAAACATGTTTCTTCCACCATTACTGTTGTTGAAGCCTTGTTGAGGTCTCTGTTGATCCTTTCCTGAGAGATTTGGATGATTTCTCTATGAAGGATTATAGGTGTTTCCATAGGGTTCTCCCATGTAATTCACCTCTTCCATTGCAGGGTTCTCAGGGTCATAAGCTTCTTCTTCAGAGGAAGCTTCCTTAGTACTGACTGATGCAGCTTGTATTCCAGACAGAATCTGAGAAATCATATTGACTTGCTTAGTCAATATTTTGTTTTGAGCCAATATGGCATTCAGAGTATCAATCTCAAGAACTCCTTTCTTCTGATTTGTCCCATTATTCACAGGATTCCTTTCAGAGGTGTACATGAATTGGTTATTTACAACCATTTTAATGAGTTCCTGAGCTTCTGCAGGCGTCTTCTTCAGATGAAGAGATCCTCCAGCAGAGCTGTCCAATGACATTTTGGACAGTTCAGACAGACCATCATAGAAGATACCTATGATGCTCCATTCTGAAAGCATGTCAGAAGGACACCTTTTGATCAATTACTTGTATCTTTCCCAAGCTTCATAAAGGGATTCACCTTCCTTCTGCCTGAAGGTTTGGACTTCCACTCTAAGCTTACTCAATTTTTGAGGTGGAAAGAACTTTGCCAAGAAGGCATTAACTAGCTTTTTCCAAGAGTTCAGGCTTTCTTTAGGTTGTGAGTCCAACCATGTCCTAGCTCTGTCTCTTACAGCAAAAGGAAAAAGCATAAGCTTGTAGAATTCGGGATCAACCCCATTAGTCTTGACAGTGTCACAGATTTGCAAGAATTCAGCTAAGAACTGATGAGGATCTTCCAATGGAAGTCCATAAAACTTGCAATTCTGTTACATTAGAGAAACTAATTGAGGCTTAAGCTCAAAATTTTTTGCTCCAATGGCAGGGATAGAGATGCTTCTCCTATAGAAGTCAGGAGTAGGTGTAGTAAAGTCACCAAGCACCTTCCTTGCATTGTTGGTGTTTTCGGCTGCCATGGCTTCTTCTTGTTTGAAAAGCTCTGTTAGGTCCTCTACAGAGAGTTATACTTTAGCTTATCTCAGCTTTCTCTTCAAGGTCCTTTCGGGTTCAGGATCAGCCTCAACCAGAATGTCTTTGTCCTTACTCCTGCTCATATGAAAGAGAGAAGAAGAAAGTATGGAATTCTCTATGTCACAGTATAGAGATTCCTTGAGGTGTCAGAGGAAAAGAAGAATAGAAGGAGAAGGTAGATAGAAGAGAATTCGAACTTATCAAGAAGGATAGAGTTCGAATTGCACCTTGAGGAGGAGTGTTAGTCCCTTAAATAGAAGGATGTGAGAAGAGGGGAAGAATTTTCGAAATTAAATTAAAAGATTTTTAGAATAATAAAAAGAAATTTGAAATTTTGATTGAGATTTTCGAAAATTAAGATTGGGAAAGAAATTAAGTGATTTTGAAAAAGATTTTGAAATTAGAAATTAAAAAGATATGATTGAAACTTAATTTTGAAAAAGATGTGATTAAAAAGATATGATTGAGAAGATATGATTGAAAATCAAATTAAATTGAGAAAGTTTTAAAATTAAAGTTGATTACTTGACTAACAAGAAATTAGAAGATATGATTCTAGAATTAAAACTTTTGATCCTTTCTTAATAGGCAAGTAACAACTAGAAAATTTTGAATTAAATTATTAATTGTAGCAAGAATTTTCGAAAATAGTAATAAATAAAAAAATTGAAAAGAAATTGATTTTGAAGAATTATGAAAACTTCAAAAAAAATTTAAATTAAAAACAAAATCTTCCCTCTTATGTCATCCTGGCGTTAAACGCCCAGAATGGCATCCATTCTGGCGTTTAACGCCCAAAATGCTACCTTTATGGGCGTTAAACGCCCAGCTAGGAGGTACCCTGGCTGGCGTTTAAACGCCAGTTTTTCTTTTTCACTGGGCGTTTTGAACGCCCAGCTTTTTCTGTGTAATTCCTCTGCTAAATGTTCTGAATCTTCAATTTTCTGTGTTATTGACTTGAAAAGACACAATTTTGAAATTTTTTTTAAAATTTTTAATGATGAGAAACAATAGAAATGCAACTAAGATCAAATAAATAATGCATGCAAGACACCAAACTTAGAAGTTTGTATACTAAGGACTATAACAATTTGAAAATGCATGTAAGAAACAACAAAAGACACAGAATAAGAGAAATTAAAGATCAGAGCACTGAAATCATCAAGAACTACTTGAAGATCAATGAAGAACATAATGCATATATTCAAAAAATGCAAGAAGAATAAAGACATGCAATTGACACCAAACTAATATTTTTTATTTTTATGGTTTTATAAATTTTTTTGTGATTTTTCGAAAATTTAGTGGTAAAGAAAATAAAGGGGTTCAAAATTTTTATTAAGAGTTCTAGGAATCATTGCAATGCTAGTCTAAGACTCCGGTCCAGGAATTAGACATGGCTTACTAGCCAGCCAAGCTTTCACTGAAAGATCCGGTCCAAAACACTAGACATGGCCAATGGCCAGCCAAGCTTTAGCAGATCATTGCTAACAACAGCAAAATTGATAGAAATCAACATGCTCTTGTGATGATAAGTTGAAACCTCGGTCCAATAAGATTAGACATGGCTTTACAGCCTGCCAGACTTCAACAGATTATCATGAAACTCTAGAATTCATTCTTAAAAACTCTGAAGAACAAAATAGAAAATTTTTTTTGTATTAAAAAAAATTTTCGAAAATAAAAAGTAAAATTACCTAATCTAAGCAACAAGATGAACCGTCAGTTGTCCAAACTCGAACAATCCCCGGCAACGGCGCCAAAAACTTGGTGCAAGAAATTATGATCATCAACAATGGTGCCAAAGACTTGGAGCTCTCAAACGTGAATCACACTTTGTCACAATTCCGCATAACTAACCAGCAAGTGCACTGGGTCGTCCAAGTAATACTTTACGTGACTAAGGGTCGATCCCACGCAGACTGTCGGCTTGAAGCAAGCTATGGTCATCTTGTAAATCTCAGTCAGGCAGATTCAAATGGTTATGGAGGATTGATAATTAAAAGATGAATAAAACATAAAATAAAGATAGAGATACTTATGTAATTCATTGGTAGGAATTTCAGATAAGCGTATGAAGATGCTTTGTTCCTCCTGAACCTCTGCTTTCCTATTGCCTTCTTCCAATCATTCATACTTCTTTCCATGGCAAGCTTTATGTTGGGCATCACCGTTGTCAATGGCTACTTCCCGTCCTTTCAGTGAAAATGTTCTACGCACGCCGTCACCGCACGGCTAATCATCTGTCGGTTCTCGATCATGTTGGAATAGGATCCATTGATCCTTTTGCGTCTGTCACACGCCCAACACTCGCGAGTTTGAAGCTCGTCACAGTCATCCCTTCCCAGATCCTACTCAGAATACCACAGACAAGGTTTAGACATTCCGGATCTCAAGAATGGCCGCCAATAATTCTAGCCTATACCACGAAGGTTCTATTCTTAGATTAGAAACCCAAGAGATACACATTCAAGCTTGTTTGAATGTAGAACGGAAGTGGTTGTCAGGCACGCGTTCATAGGTGAGAATGGTAATGAGTGTCACATAATCATCACATTCATCATGTTCTTGTGTGCGAATGAATATCTTAGAGAAGAAGTAGGCGTGAATTGAATAAAAAAACAGTAGTACTTTGCATTAATTCATGAAGAACAGCAGAGCTCCACACCTTAATCTATGGTGTGTAGAAACTCCACCATTGAAAATACAAAAGTGATAATGGTGGTCATTGGCTTCGGTCCCAGAGAGGGAACCCGAAGAACCAAGATGAAAATACAATAGTAAAAGGTCCTATTTATAGAGAACTAGTAGCCTAGGATTTACAGAAATAAGTAATTAATGCAGAAATCTTCTTCCGGGCCCACTTGGTGTGTGCTTGGGCTGAGCATTGAAGCTTTCATATGTAGAGACTTTTCTTGGAGTTAAATGCCAGCTTTTGTGCCAGTTTGGGCGTTTAACTCCAGCTTTTGTGCCAGTTCTGGCGTTTTGACGCCATAATTCTTATGCTGACTTGGAATGCCGGTTTGGGCCAACAAATCTTGGGAAAAGTATAGACTATTATATATTGCTGGAAAGCCCAGGATGTCTACTTTCCAATGCAATTGAGAGTGCGCCAATTGGGCTTCTATAGCTCCAGAAAATCTACTTCGAGTGCAGGGAAGCCAGAATCCAACAGCATCTGTAGTCATTTTTTAGCCTCTGAATCAGATTTTTGCTCAGGTCCCTCAATTTTAGCCAGAAAATATCTGAAATCATAGAAAAATACACAAACTCATAGTAAAGTCCAGAAATGTGATTTTTAAATAAAAACTAATAAAAACATAATAAAAACTAACTAAAACATACTAAAAATAATGCCAAAAAGCGTATAAATTATCCGCTCATCAACAACTTCATTTCAAAATGAAGTACTCAACTTTGCACCTTTTGTTGAACGTAAGTGTAGTCCAACATGGTTCTAGGCGCCAAGATGTCCAAAGACAACAATGAAAAAGTACAACGCTCATCTGACAAAAACTTGACCAACTACACTGTTATCCAAGTTCTCACTACTGGTATTCCCCTGTATAAAAAGGACCAGTATCGAGTCACTTTACAAGCTCCCCATTTTGTGGCTCTGATGAGCAGATAATTTATACGCTTTTTGGCATTGTTTTTAGTATGTTTTTAGTATGTTTTAGTTAGTTTTTATTTTGTTTTTATTAGTTTTTATTTAAAAATCACATTTCTAGACTTTACTATGAGTTTGTGTATTTTTCTGTGATTTCATGTATTTTCTGACTGAAATTGAGGGACCTGAGCAAAAATCTGATTCAGAGGCTGAAAAAGGACTGCAGATGCTGTTGGATTCTGACCTCCCTGCACTCGAAGTGGATTTTCTGGAGCTACAAAAGCCCAATTGGCACGCTCTCAATTGTGTTGGAAAGTAGACATCCTGGGCTTTCCAGCAATATATAATAGTCCATACTTTGCCCAAAATTTGATGGCTCAAACCGGCGTTCCAAGTCAGCTTAAGAATTCTGGCGTCAAAACGCCAGAACTGGCACAAAAGCTGGAGTTAAACGCCCATACTGGCACAAAAGCTGGCGTTTAACTCCAAGAAAAGTATCTACATGTGAAAGCTTGAATGCTCAGCCCAAGCACACACCAAGTGGGCCCCGAAAGTGGATTTCTACACTAACTATTCTAGCTTACTCATTTTCTGTAACCCTAGGTCACTAGTTTATTAAAAAAACTACTTTTAGTGATTCATTTGGTACCTCATGACACTTTACACATTTCATATTGTATTTATGACGGCATGAGTCTCTAAACCCCATGGTTGGGGGTGAGGAGCTCTACTGTGTTTTGATGAATTAATGCAATTACTACTGTTTTCCATTCAATCACGCTTGTTTTTATTCTAAGATATTCACTCGCACTTCAACTTGATGAATGTGATGATCCGTGAAACTCATCACCATCCTCAACCTATGAACGCATGCCTGACAACCACCTCCGTTCTACCTTAGACTAAGTGTATATCTCTTAGCCTCCTGATTCAGATCAGAGTCTTCGTGGTAGAGGCTAGAATTATCGGCAGCCATTCCTGAGATCTGGAAAGTCTAAACCTTGTCTGTGGTATTCCGAGTAGGATCTGGGAAGGGATGACTGTGACGAGCTTCAAACTCATGAGTGCTAGGTGTAGTGACAGACGCAAAAGGATCAATGGATCCTATTCCAACATGAGTGAGAACCGACAGATGATTAGTCGTGCGGTGACAGCGCATTTGGACCATTTTCACTGAGAGGACGGATGGTAGCCATTGACAACGGTGATCCACCAACATACAGCTTGCCATGGAAGGAGCCTTGCGTGTGTGAAGAAGAAGACAGTAGGAAAGCAGAGATTCAGAAGACAGAGCATCTCCAAAACCTCAACCTGTTCTCCATTACTGCATAACAAGTATTTATTTCATGTTCTTTTACTTTTTACAATTAAATCTGAGAATTACTGATATCCTGACTAAGAGTTACAAGATAACCATAGCTTGCTTCAAGCCGACAATCTCCGTGGGATCGACCCTTACTCACGTAAGGTATTACTTGGACGACCCAGTGCACTTGCTGGTTAGTTGTGCGGAATTGCAAAAGTGTGATTGTAATTTCGTGCACCAAGTTTTTGGCGTTGTTGCCGGGGATTGTTCAAGTTTGGACAACTGACGGTTTATCTTGTTACTTAGATTAGGAATAATTTATTTTTGTTGGTTTAGAGTCACTAAATTTGAGTCTTTTATTTGAGTTTAGTTTCATATTTTAAGTTTGGTGTCAATTGCATGCTTGTATTTTCTTTCAATTTTTTGAATTTGCATGTTCTTAGTTCTTTCTTGATCTTTAAAACTTCTAAGTTTGGTGTCTTCTTTATGTTTTCCTTTAAATTTTCGAAAATTTGTGTTTGATTTTCTAAAAATTTTAAGTTTGGTGTCCCTTGTGCTTTTATTTACTTAAAAAATTTTCAAAAATTTGTTCTTGGTTTTCATCTTGATCTTCAAAGTGTTCTTGGTGTTCATCTTGACATTCAAAGTTTTCTTGTTTGTTCTCTTTGTTTTGATCTAAAATTTCTGAGTTTAGTGTCATTTTGTTGTTTTTCTCTTTTCTCATTAAAATTCAAAAATTAAAAAAATATCTTTTCCCTATTTTACTCATAAATTTCGAAATTTTGCATTAAATTAGTCAAAGATTTTCAAAATCATATTTTTTTAGTCAAGTCAAAATTCTAATTTCAAAAATTGATCTTTTCAAATCTTTTTCAAAAATCAAATCTTTTTAATTTCTTCAATCATATCTTTTTAATCATATCTTTTTTTTTATAAATTACAATCATATCTTCTCAATCATATCTTTTCCAAAATAATTTTCAATCATATCTTTCTAATTGCTAATTCCAAAATCTTTTTAATTAATTAATTAATTTAGTTTTCAATTTGCTTGTATTTCATTTTCTTCTAATTTTCGAAACTTTTATTTTATTTTTCATTTATTTTGTTTTATTTTATTCAGTTACTTTTAATTAAATAAAATAAAAATATTTAAAAATATAATTTATTTGCAATTTATATCAATTTCCTTTTCTCCATCATGGACATAAGTGGAAATGAACAGTCCAGAAGTACTCTGGGGTCATATGCTAACCCCATTACAGCTGCATATGAGAGTAGCATCTGTATACCTCCCATCAAAGCAAGCAGCTTTGAGCTAAATCCTCAGCTCATCATCATGGTGCAGCAAAATTGCCAGTATTCTGGTCTTCCACAGGGAGAACCTACTGAGTTTCTGGCACAGTTCTTACAAATTGCTGACACAGTACGTGATAAAGAAGTGGATCAGGATGTCTACAGATTATTACTGTTTCCATTTGCTGTAAAAGATCAAGCTAAGAGGTGGTTAAACAACCAACCCACAGCATGCATAAAAACATGGATACAATTATCAGACAAATTCCTGAATCAATTTTACCCTCCAAAAAGGATGACACAGCTGAGGCTGGACATCCAAGGCTTTAAACAAGAGGATCATGAATCCATTTATAATGCGTAGGAGAGGTATAGAGGGATGCTAAGGAAATACCCCTCTGAAATGTTTTCAGAGTGGATACAGTTAGACATCTTTTACTATGGGCTTACAGAAAGAGCTCAAACGTCTCTAGACTACTCAGCTGGTGGATCTATACACATGAGAAAGATGATTGAAGAAGCTCAAGAACTCAGATACGGTTGCTAGAAATCAACATCTGTACTCAAGCAGTGAGTCCTCTATAAAAGAAGAGGCTAGGGCAGTAACTACTAATCCTAATCCTCAAGAACAGATTGTTGAACTTAATCAGCAATTACTCCTTATGACAAAACAATTAGCAGAATTCAAAGAGATGCTCCAAGACACTAAAAATGCTAACAAGAATATAGAAGCACAATTGAAGCAGACAAGACAGCAGCTATCTAAACAGATAACAGAAGAATGCCAAGTCGTTCAACTAAGGAGCGGGAAGACATTGAATAATACAGCTCAAAGTAGCAGAAAGCCAAGAAGGGAACAACTGACAGAGGATGACCAAACCACTGCCCAAAATCCCTCTGAGGACAGCAAGAGCCCAGAGAGGAATAATTCTGGTGTTTAAACGCCAGAAAAGGGTGAAAGATTGGCGTCAAACGCCCAGTGGATGCCCACTTCTGGCGTTCAAACGCTAGAAAAGGGAGAAAAGTTGGCGTTAAACGCCCATTCCTTGCCCAATTCTGGCATTCAAACGCCAGAAAAGGGTGGGAAGCTGGCGTTAAACGCCCATCCAACACCCAATCCTGGCGTTCAAACACCAATAAGAGATCAGACACCTGCAAGTGCTGATAGTAACCCCTCTAAGAAGGCTTCTCCAACCACCTCTGTAGGGAATAAACCTGCAGCAACTAAGGTTGAAGAATATAAAGCCAAGATGCCTTATCCTCAGAAACTCTGCCAAGCAGAACAGGGTAAACAATTTGCCCGCTTTGCAAACTATCTCAGGACTCTTGAGATAAAGATCCCGTTTGCAGAGGTACTTGAGCAAATACCCTCTTATGCTAAGTTCATGAAAGAGATCTTAAGTCATAAGAAGGATTGGAGAGAAACTGAAAAAGTTTTTCTCACTGAAGAATGCAGTGCAGTCATTCTGAAAAGCTTACCAGAGAAGCTTAAAGATCCAGGAAGCTTTATGATACCATGCACATTAGAGGATGCTTGTACCAAGACAGATCTATGTGACCTTGGAGCAAGTATCAACCTAATACCTGCATCCACTATCAGAAAGCTTGGCTTGACTGAAGAAGTCAAACCAACCCGGATATGTCTTCAACTTGCCGATGGCTCCATTAAATATCCATCAGGCATAATTGAGGACATGATTGTCAAGGTTGGGCCATTTGCCTTTCCCACTAACTTTGTAGTGCTGGAAATGGAGGAGAACAAGAGTACAACTCTCATTCTAGGAAGACCTTTCCTAGCAATTAGACGAACTCTTATTGATGTACAAAAAGGGGAAGTGACCCTAAGAGTCAATGATGATGAGTTCAAGTTAAATGCTGTCAAAGCTATGTGTAACACCCTACCACACTAAGCTTTACGCTTAAGTCGTAAAACGAAGGTGGTGTGGTATTACAACCTCTAAAATAAAATGAGTACATATAATAGCAGAAGAATTATAATATGCTAGGAGCCTTGAAGAATAGGGGAAATAAAAATCGCGAGATAAAAGCGCAACGCTCAAGGAACGAGTTAACTTGCGTGCTAAGAAAACCGTAACTGTCAAACATAAGATAACAGAAGTAGGAATAGAGTGCCAAAGATACAAAATAACAAGCTCCTAACTCAGCCTGCGAAGTCAAGACTGGTCGGAGAATATTTACACATATATACATACATATCCAAAACCCAAAAGTACATATACACAATCCTACCTCTCCATAAACCTCTAAGAGGATAAAAAATGACAAGTTATGCGGAGAGAAAGCTAAGTACATATATATACATCATAGCATAACAAAATACCAGAGGCAATCCTAGAACGCCGACACTCAGATTGTAGAGCTTAAAGTATTAAACAGAAGCCATAAAAGGTGGTTTCCTAAAAATATTTAATCCTAACTTAACTTAACCTTAAATCTAAGTCCTATACTGCCATTCCTCCATACCTCCAACTCCATCATGCATTTTCACAGACAAATAGACAGATAAAGGCAAACACAAGAAGGTTACAACTACTGCAGGTAACAAATACACATTTAGCATGGCAAATACAGATAGGCACACCCAATTAGAGCACAAGCAAGTAATTCAAGTAATATGCATATAATGCATGCATGTCCTACGGCTGATGAGGCTCATCTGTCGGTTATCCAGCCAACTCGACAAGTCTAAATTGTCCTTAGACTGTCCCCCGACGTGCATCCTCAAGAGTCTATGCATAGATTTTTCTCAAATAATCAATATTGCTCAATGGGGGTAACATTCCCGGGAATTTATATAGTGCCCGATCACACTTACGTCGTAGGGTCAACAGAGTATCGAGTTTTCAACCTGGTACACGTGGTGGCAAGCCACGACACTTAATCCAGAGAATCTCGTATCTCAGATTATTCAAATTCATAAGCCATATAAATAATTCAATTAAAATTCATCAACATCCACATCATTCTCAATCACATCTCATTCATCATTATACGTCAATCATATTCAATCATTATCCTTCATTATCACATCTCCCATTCCGTCCATCAATAGTTCCAATTCAAAACATAATTCATTCTTTTCCAAATGAATCAAACTTAAAACATGCTCATTTTCTTAATAACTCAAAATCAAACCATATAACCTTTGAATCTAAATCTTTATAAATAATCATATAAACAAAATCTCTAATTTTTATAAAATTTCGGCAGCATCTCCTCAAAAACTTGGACTTTGCCACCCTTTTCGGGTCCAAACCTGCTTTCTTTTCAATTCAACATACCCTTCCTTATCATCATAACAGTCACCACAATAAATCTACTTTAGATTAACAATTATACTCATACAATATTCAAATCCAATAACCAAAATTCAACTAAGGATCATAGTTCACTAATTCTAGGCTTCTAACACAAAATATCTCAAATCAATAATTCACCAAATCATTAATTAATCAACAAGCACTAAACCAACCATGTTCATCAATAATAACATTCAACCATAATTCTCTCCAAATTAACATAACAACATTCACCATCCAAAATTAATAACTAATTATCCAATAAAATTCAACCAAATATATTCATCGACAAATTACTAAACATTAAACATACACCTGCATTCCAACTTATCCTATGGTCGTCTAGCCTAAGTTTTCACAGAACATTATATATTAAATGCAAGAAACCTAAACCATACCTTGGCCGATTTCCACGTAACGACCAAAGCTATTTATTCAAAACCAAGGCAGCCCCTCAAAACTCAACTAATCCGCTTCCTCCAAGTTCCAGTATTCACAATTTCAAGCTCCAATTATTTATTCACAACCTAATACATATTCATAACACATATATATCCAATTTAATACTCAAAGCTCAAATTCAATGAAGATAAAATAGAATTATCGTATCCTCACCTTACCCAAGCTTCACATAAGCAAGAGTGAACGTTTTCCTCAAGCTAATTGGATCCTAAAACATAAAAAATCAAAGAAACTCAATCTTCACATTCAAAAATCCGAAAATTGGGGGAAAAGAGGGCTGAGAGTGATTAAACAAGTTACTAGTGAAATTATTCCGGTAGAAATGTAGAGCTCGACGCGGTGGACGCGTGGCCGCAAACGGTGCGGCGATTGGAGCTCGGACGGAGAAGTTACGGGGATCGGAAATTTTCCGTAAAGTTACGGAAGCTTTCTCCCCTCCCTGGAAGTGTTTCACGCTGCTGCATCCAAATGAGGGAGAGAAAGGGGTTCAGCCTCATTTAATGAGTTGGTCCGGTTGGACCGACAGCCCAGTTTGGGTTTGGTTCAACCGGTTCGGCCCGTTCGGTCCAATTTTGGACCGTTTTCTTCAAAATTGGTATCAAAATTCTTGTTTCGATGAGCTCTATCCTAATTTAATATAATATTCACATTTCTAATCCTCCTTATTAAAAACTAATTTATTGACTAATTATCTACTAATTTAACCGGGGTTTACATCCTACCCACCTAATAAAGAATTTTCCCTCAAAATTCAAATCTAGTTACCTGAAAAGAGATGTGGATAGTCTTTTCGTATATCTGATTCGAGCTCCCAGGTATGCTCCTCGATACCAGCTCGACTCCAAGCTACTTTTACCAATGATACTTCCCTTCCGCGTAATCGTTTAATACTGATGTCATCAATTCTCACCGGAATTACTGGGAGTGTTAGATATTCTCTTACTTGAATTGGTTCTGGTTCCAGAACATGACTTGCATCAGGAGTATACTTCCGAAGCTGTGACACATGGAACACATCGTGCAAATTCGAAAGATACAGTGGTAAGGCAATTCTATAAGCCACTGGCCCAATTCTCTTCAGGATCTCAAACGGTCCAATATAACGGGGATTTAGTTTCTTAGTCTTAATAGCTCTTCCCACTCCAGTGGTTGGTGTAACTTTCAAAAAGACATGTTCTCCTTCTTCAAATTCCAAAGGCTTTCGCCTCTGGTCAACATAGCTCTTTTGGCGGCTTTGGGCTATAACCATTCGACTACGAATCTTCTTTATCTGCTCAGTCGTTTCAGCTATCATCTCAGGCCCTAATAAACTCCTTTCTCCAGTTTCATACCAACACAACGGAGATTGACATTTCCTGCCATACAGAGCCTCATATGGAGCCATCCCGATGCTCGCATGATAGCTATTATTATAAGCAAACTCTACTAATGGCATATACCGATCCCAGCTCGCCGGTTGGTCTAAAACACAAGCCCTTAGCATATCCTCCAAGGTCTGAATAGTTCTCTCTGACTGACCATCTGTCTGAGGGTGATACGCAGTACTCAAGCTTAACTGAGTCCCAAATGCACGCTAAAAAGCTCCCCAGAATCTTGATGTGAAGCGAGGATCCCTATCAGATATAATGGTAAAAAGCACGCCATGCAACCTGACAACCTCTTTAATATACATTCGAGCTAATTCTTCCATTGTACAACTTATTCGAATAGGAAGAAAGTGAGCTGATTTTGTCAGTCGATCCACAACCACCCAAATAGCGTCACAACCAGACCGGGTCCTAGGCAAACCTATCACAAAGTCCATTGTAATACTCTCCCATTTCCATTGTGGAATCTCTAAAGGCTGAAGGGTCCCTGATGGTCTCTGATGCTCAATCTTCACCTTTTGACACGTTAAACATTTAGATACATGCAATGCCACATCATTCTTCATACCTGGCCACCAGAACATCGCTTTCAGATCTTGATACATTTTAGTGCTCCCTGGGTGAATTGAAAACCCGCTGTTATGAGCTTCCTTCAAGATTCTCTGTCGCAGGTCTCCAATATCTGGCACAATAATCCGGTTCTTGAACCTCCACAAACCATCCTGTCCTTCTGATACTCTCCACTGTTTTCCTTGTTCAACTGCTGGTAATACCTTACGTAATGCTTCACTGTCTCGATGAGCCTTCAAAAGTTCTGATTTAAAATCACTTGAAATCTGCAACTGACTTAAACAAAAAATTCTAGATTCTTCTCTAATTCCCAAATTCAAACCTTGAAATGCTCTTAGTAATTCTTCTTCCCATAGCATCATCCAAGCTACATATAAAGATTTCCGACTCAAGGCATCCGCCACAACATTCGCTTTTCCTGGATGATAATTCAATTCAAAATCATAATCTTTCAGGAGCTCCATCCACCTCCTCTGACGCATATTCAACTCTTTCTGCTCAAAAAGATACTTCAAACTCTTATGGTCTGAGAAAACATGAAACCTAACTCCATAGAGGTAGTGCCTCCAAATCTTTAAAGCAAACACAATGGCAGCAAGCTCCAAATCATGTGTTGGGTAGTTCATCTCATGCGGCCTTAACTGCCGTGAGGCGTATGCTACAACATTCTAGTGCTGCATCAGAACCCACCCCAACCCTTTCAGAGATGCATCACAATACACTTCAAACGGTTCACTTGGTTCAGGTAATACCAATACAGGTGCAGTAGTCAACCTGTGCTTCAATGCTTGGAAACTCTCTTCACATTCCGGAGTCCAGATAAAAGGCGTGTCCTTCCTAGTCAACTTAGTTAAAGGTAAGGCGAGCTGTGAAAATCCTTTAATGAATCTGCGATAATACCCCGCCAAACCTAGGAAACTCCTGATCTCTGTCACTGAAGTTGGTCGCTCCCAATTCATCACTGCTTCCACCTTAGCAGGATCCACAGCTATCCCCTGCTTACTCACCACGTGACCGAGAAACTTCACTTCACTCTTCCAGAACTCACATTTAGATAACTTAGCATATAACTTCCTGTCTCTCAGAATTTTCAGCACAGTTCGCAAGTGATCATCATGTTCCTCTTCAGACTTAGAATAAACAAGAATATCATCAATGAAGACAATAACAAACTTGTCCAAATACGGTCGAAAAATCCTGTTCATATAATCCATAAATACTGCCGGGGCATTAGTTAACCCAAAAGACATCACTGTATACTCATAATGACCATAACGCATCCTGAAAGCAGTTTTCGGAATATCCTCGTCTCTAACCCTTATCTGATGATACCCGGATCGCAGGTCAATCTTAGAAAACACACCGGCACCCTGTAACTGATCCATTAGATCATCGATTCTAGGCAACGGATATTTATTCTTCACAGTGATCTTATTCAATTGCCGATAATCGACACACAACCGCATACTTCCGTCCTTCTTCTTTACCAGTAGCACTGGCGCTCCCCACAGAGAAACACTTGGTCGGATAACATGCTTACTCAACAGATCTTCCAGCTGAGCTTTCAGTTCAGCCATTTCTAAAGGTGACGTCCTATAAGGAGTAATTGAAATCGGACCAGCTCCAGGAACTAACTCAATTGCGAATTCCACTTCCCGGTTAGGTGGAAATTCACTAATATCATTCAGAAACACATCTGGAAATTCACATACAACGGAAATCTTCTCTAAACTCTGATCATCACCTGATACTCCCGCAGTTAATAACATAATACTCTGACATTTGGTTCCAGAACAGTTTACTATCATAGAATTCAAATAGTAACTATTCACCACAACCGGTGCTTCTGACCCTTCCGGCATAAACTATACTGACTTTTCAGAACAATCAAGTAAAACATGATTCTTGGATAACCAATCCAATCCCAAAATTAGATCAAGACCAGTCATAGGCAAACAAATCAAATCATGCACAAATTCACGCTGTTGTACTCGAAAGGGAACTTGTGGACATCCTATCCTAGTCACCATAGCTTCATGAGTACCATTATATACTTTCAAATCATAACCTAAAACCACCATTCTCAATCCTATTTCATGGGCCTTTTCAAATGCAATAAATGAATGACTTGCTCCTAAATCAAATAAAGCATTTAAGATTTTACCAGCCATTTCACAATTACCTCTAATCAGTGTCTCAGATCCCTCAGCACCTATGGTAGAAATGGTGTATTCTCTCCCCGGCTGCTGCACCCTACTAGTCTCATACTTTTTCTTCTCCAGACAATTACTGGCTATATGCCCGGACTGTCCACAGGAATAGCACACTCCAAGTCCTAGTCTGTATGGAACTCCAGGATGATACTTTCCGCACTTCTGACAATTTAGATCTTGCTGTGGCTGCTTCCCAAACCTTTTTCCTTGACTAGCATTAGTATTCGGCCTTCTGTAATTACCTTGACCCTGAGTCTGCTGTGGAACAAAACCTCCATGCTTGAAATTCCTACCTCTCGGGACAAAATTCCTCCCTGAAGGCCTCTGAAAAGGCACCCTCAAACTCCCTTTCTCTGCTACCGCCTTCCTCACACAATCCTCATCCACCCTACTCTTATTCACCAATTCAGAAAATACTCTGATCTCCATTGGGGCAATGAAGCTCAGAATATCGCTCCGAATACCTCCCTCATATTTAATACACCCATTCAACAAAATCTTCAGGCGCACCTTGACAGATACGAGAAAAGTGACATAACTCCTCAAATTTGCTAGTATACTCAACAACAGTCATCTGTCCCTGCTTTAACTGCATCAGTTCAAGTTTCTTGGCATTTCTGGCTGAATTAGGAAAGTACTTCTTATAGAACTCTGTCCGAAAAACCTCCCAAGGAATTGCAGCACGATCAGGCTGCAGGAAACGTCGTGTTCCCTGCCACCAATATTGAGCTTCACCTTGAAACTGATAAGTTCCAAATTCAACCCATTGCTCTTCAGGAACCTGTTGTGCCTGTAACGCCCTTTCCATTGCCTGAATCCAATTATCTGCATCAGTGGAATTTGAGGTTCCCCTAAAGGTTGGAGGGTGAACTTTCAGAAATGTAGCAAGCGTCATAGGACCGTCCTCATCATTATTGTTCCCATGATTACCCTGGTTCATCTGGTTACCCAGTGCCTCAGCTGTTGCCTGCATAGCTGCAGCCATATTTCCCAGGGCAGCCATAAAATCTACTGGATCAGTCCCTATGGGGGCAGGAGTAACAGTGCCTGTCCTACCTCTACCTCGCCCGCGAGCCGACATCTGGTCCCTATACACACCAAACAAGTGATATTAAGTTGATCAGTCTCAATATCGTAGGTCTAATGCTTTAAGTTCCAAATGCATGCTCACAAACGTTTATGCCATATATATCAGTCAGATATCCTAATAGCACGTAAACACATATACAGAGAATGCACAGAAGCACAATCAGTCCGTCTTTCAGGCTCTATAGGAACAAACTGCTCTGATACCATAATGTAACACCCTACCACACTAAGCTTTACGCTTAAGTCGTAAAACGAAGGTAGTGTGGTATTACGACCTCTAAAATAAAATGAGTACATATAATAGCAGAAGAATTATAATATGCTTGGAGCCTTGAAGAATAGGATAAATAAAAATCGCGAGATAAAAGTGCAACGCTCAAGGAACGAGTTAACTTGCGTGCTAAGAAAACCGTAACTGTCAAACATAAGATAACAGAAGTAGGAATAGAGTGCCAAAGATACAAAATAACAAGCTCCTAACTCAGCCTGCGAAGTCAAGACTGGCCAGAGAATATTTACACATATATACATACATATCCAAAACCCAAAAGTACATATACACAATCCTACCTCTCCATAAACCTCTAAGAGGATCAAAATAACAAAGTTATATGGAGAGAAAGCTAAATACATATATATACATCACTGTACAACAAAACTACCCAGTAACCCCTTCGCTTTAAGAGTTCAAACGCCTAACAAGATGGCTCCCGACCTGCATCTGAAAAATAGTATGGAATGTGAACCGGAGGTTCTCAGTATGGTAAAGGTGCCTCACACATAATATATAAGGTCCTGGGAATGTCAGAGGCAATCCTAGAACGCCGACACTCAGATTATAGAGCTTAAATTATTAAACAGAAGCCATAAAAGGTGGTTTCCTAAAAATATTTAATCCTAACTTAACTTAACCTTAAATCTAAGTCCTATACTGCCATTCCTCCACACCTCCAACTCCATCATACATTTTCACAGACAAATAGACAGATAAAGGCAAACACAAGAAGGTTACAACTACTGCAGGTAACAAATACACATTTAGCATGGCAAATACAGATAGGCACACCCAATTAGAGCACAAGCAAGTAATTCAAGTAATATGCATATGATGCATGCATGTCCTATGGCTGATGAGGCTCATCTGTCGGTTATCCAGCTAACCCGACAAGTCTGAATTGTCCTTAGACTGTCCCCCGACGTGCATCCCCAAGAGTCTATGCATAGATTTTTCTCAAATAATCAATATTGCTCAATGGGGGTAACATTCCCGGGAATTTATATAGTGCCCGATCACACTTACGTCGTAGGGTCAACAGAGTATCGAGTTTTCAACCTGGTACACGTGGTGGCAAGCCACGACACTTAATCCAGAGAATCTCGTATCTCAGATTATTCAAATTCATAAGCCATATAAATAATTCAATTAAAATTCATCAACATTCACATCATTCTCAATCGCATCTCATTCATCATTATACGTCAATCATATTCAATCATTATCCTTCATTATCACATCTCCCATTCCGTCCATCAATAGTT
>NC_029792.2:19429883-19433664 GCF_000816755.2 Arachis ipaensis
ACTCGGACTTTGCCACCCTTTTCGGGTCCAAACCTGCTTTCTTTTCAATTCAACATACCCTTCCTCATCATCATAACAGTCACCACAATAAATCTACTTCAGATTAACAATTATACTCATACAATATTCAAATCCAACAACCAAAATTCAACTAAGGATCATAGTTCACTAATCCTAGGCTTCTAACACAAAATATCTCAAATCAATAATTCACCAAATCATTAATTAATCAACAAGCACCAAACCAACCATGTTCATCAACAATAACATTCAACCATAATTCTCTCCAAATTAACATAACAACATTCACCATCCAAAATTAATAACTAATTATCCAATAAACTTCAACCAAATATATTCATCGACAAATTACTAAACATTAAACATACATATGCATTCCAACTTATCCTATGGTCGTCTAGCCTAAGTTTTCACAGAACATTATATATTAAATGCAAGAAACCTAAACCATACCTTGGCCGATTTCCACGTAACGACCAAAGCTATTTATTCAAAACCAAGGCAGCCCCTCAAAACTCAACTAATCCGCTTCCTCCAAGTTCTAGTATTCACAATTTCAAGCTCCAATTATTTATTCACAACCTAATACACATTCATAACACATATATATCCAATTTAATACTCAAAGCTCAAATTCAATGAAGATAAAATAGAATTATCATATCCTCACCTTACCCAAGCTTCACATAAGCAAGAGTGAACATTTTCCTCAAGCTAATTGGATCCTAAAACATCAAAAATCAAAGAAACTCAACCTTCACATTCAAAAATCTGAAAATTGGGGGGAAAAGAGGGCTGAGAGTGATTAAACAAGTTACTAGTGAAATTGTTCCGGTAGAAATGTAGAGCTCGACGCGGTGGACGCGTGGCCGCAAATGGTGCAGCGATTGGAGCTCAGACGGAGAAGTTACGGGGATCAAAAATTTACCGTAAAGTTACAGAAGCTTTCTCCCCTCCCTGGAAGTGTTTCACGCTGCTGCATCCAAATGAGGGAGAGAAAGGGGTTCGGCCTCATTTAATGAGTTGGTCCGGTTGGACCGACGGCCCAGTTCGGGTTTGGTTCAACCGGTTCGACCCGTTCGGTCCAATTTTGGACCATTTTCTTCAAAATTGGTGTCAAAATTCTCGTTTCGATGAGCTCTATCCTAATTTAATATAATATTCACATTTCTAATCCTCCTTATTAAAAACTAATTTATTGACTAATTATCTACTAATTTAACCGGGGTTTACACTATGCAGCATCCAAACACATCAAATGACTGCATGAGCGCTGATATTATTGACTCTTTGGTGGAAGAGATCAATATGACTTAAAGTCTCAAATCAGAGCTAGAGGACATCTTTAAAGATGATCAGCCTGATCTGGAGGAATTAAAGGAAATAAAAGAACCTCTGAAAATTCCTCAGGAAGAGGATAAGCCTCCTAAACCCGAGCTCAAACCACTACCACCATCCCTGAAATATTCATTTCTAGGAGAAGGTAACACTTTTCCGGTGATCATAAGCTCCGCTTTAAAGCCACAGGAAGAGAAAGCACTAATTCAGGTGCTGAGGACACACAAGACAGCTCTTGGGTGGTCCATAAGTGATCTTAAGGGCATTAGCCCAGCAAGATGCATGCACAAGATCCTATTGGAGGATGATGCTAAGCCAGTGGTCCAACCACAGAGGCAGCTAAATCCAGCCATGAAGGAGGTGGTGCAGAAAGAGGTCACTAAGTTATTAGAGGCTGGGATTATTTAACCTATTTCTGATAGCCCCTGGGTGAGCCCTGTCCACGTTGTCCCCAAGAAGGGAGGCATGACAGTGGTTCATAATGAAAAGAATGAACTGGTTCCTACAAGAACAGTTACAGGGTGGCATATGTGTATTGACTACAGAAGGCTTAATACAGCTACAAGAAAGGATCATTTTTCTTTACCATTCATAGACCAGATGCTAGAGAGACTAGCAGGTCATAAATACTACTGCTTTTTGGATGGCTATTCAGGTTACAACCAAATTGCAGTAAATCCTCAGGACCAAGAGAAAACAGCATTTACATGTCCTTTTGGAGTATTTGCCTACAGAAGGATGCCCTTTAGTCTGTGCAATGCACCTGCAACCTTTCAGAGGTGCATGCTCTCTATATTTTCTGATATGGTAGAAAAATTTTGGAAGTCTTTATGGATGAATTTTCAGTATTTGGAGACTCATTCAGCTCCTGCCTTGACCATTTAGCACTTGTTCTGAAAAGATTCCAAGAGACCAACCTAGTTTTAAACTGGGAAAAATGTCACTTTACGGTGACTGAAGGAATTGTCCTTGGGCATAAAATTTCAAATAAGGGAATAGAGGTGGATCAAGTTAAAGTGGAGGTAATTGAAAAATTACCACCACCTGCCAATGTTAAAGCAATCAGAAGCTTTCTAGGGCATGCAGGATTCTATAGGAGGTTTATAAAGGATTTTTCAAAAATTACAAAACCTCTGAGCAACCTGCTAGCTGCTGACACGCCATTTGTCTTTGACACAGAGTGTCTGCGGGCGTTTGAAACCCTGAAAGCTAAGCTGGTCACAGCACCAGTCATATATGCACCAGACTGGACATTACCATTCAAACTAATGTGTGATGCGAGTGACCATGCCATTGGTGCAGTGCTGGGACAGAGGCAAAATAAGCTTTTGCACATCATTTACTATGCCAGCCGTGTTCTAAATGACGCACAAAAAAACTACACAACCACAGAAAAAGAGTTGCTTGCAGTGGTTTATGCCATTGACAAGTTTAGATCCTATTTAGTAGGTTCAAAGGTGATTGTGTATACTGACCATGCTGCTCTTAAAAACCTACTCACAAAGCAAGATTCAAAATCCAGGCTCATAAGATGGGTGTTGCTTCTGCAAGAGTTTGATATAGAAATAAGAGACAGAAAAGGGACAGAGAACCAAGTAGCTGATCACCTGTCCCGGATAGAACCAGTAGCAGGGGCGTCCCTCCCTCCTACTGAGATCTCTGAGACCTTTCCGGATGAGCAACTCTTCACCATTCAGGAAGCACCATGGTTTGCAGACATTGCAAATTATAAAGCTATGAGGTTCATACCCAAGGAGTACAGCAGGGTGCAAACGAAAAAACTAATTTCTGATGCAAAGTACTACTTATGGGATGAACCATATCTCTTTAAGAAATGTACAGACAGAATGATCCGTAGATGTGTGCCCAGAGAAGAGGCACAGAAGATCCTATGGCATTGCCATGGATCACAGTATGGAGGACATTTCGGAGGTGAGTGAATGGTGCACGAAATTGTGATGTCCAGGCTCAAACTATTCCTGGCACGTGAGCAACTTGGTATGCGTAATCGTGATTACACATTCATAATTTGTCACAACTTCGATACAACTAACCAGCAAGTGCACTGGGTCGTCCAAGTAATACCTTACGTGAGTAAGGGTCGAATCCCACGGAGATTGTTGGTATGAAGCAAGCTATGGTCACCTTGTAAATCTCAGTCAGGCAGATATAAATTGATAATGGTGTTTTTGAATATTAATTAATAAAATAGGGATAGAGATACTTATGTAAATCATTGGTAGGAATTTCAGATAAGCGAATGGAGATGCTTTTCGTTCCTCTGAACCTCTGCTTTCCTGCTATCTTCATCCAATCAGTCTTACTCCTTTCCATGGCTGGCTTTATGCAAGGGCATCACCATTGTCAGTGGCTACATCCCCTCCTCTCAGTGAAAAATATGCTCACATGCTCTGTCACAGCA
>NC_029792.2:19434314-19434658 GCF_000816755.2 Arachis ipaensis
CTAGCTACTAGGGTTTACATGAGTAAGTATTTGATGTATAAATCCACTTCCGGGGCTCACTTGGTGTGTGTTTGGGCTGAGCTTTAAGTGTTGCACGTGCAGAGGCCATTTGTGGAGTTGAACACCAGTTTTTGTGCCAGTTTGGGCGTTCAACTCTGGTTTTGGATCCTTTTCTGGCGCTGGACGCCAGATTTGGGTAGAAAGCTGGCGTTGAACGCCAGTTTATCTCGTCTATTCTTGGCCAAAGTATGGACTATTATATATTGCTGGAAAGCCCTGGATGTCTACTTTCCAACGCAATTGAAAGCGCGCCATTTTGAGTTCTGTAGCTCCAGAAAATCCAC
>NC_029792.2:19434670-19444853 GCF_000816755.2 Arachis ipaensis
TTTTACCATACCAAACTTAGAATGTTGCTCGCCCTCGAGCAAAAGAAGAAAGAATAGAAGAATAAGAAGAAGATATGGAGGAGATGGAGGGAGATGTGTATTCGGCCATATGGGTGGGATTGGGTGGGAAAGAGATGAATTTTGAAGGAAAGTGGGTGTTTGGATGTGAGTGGTAAAGGGTTAATTAGGGAAGAGTGTTTATTGGGAATAGAGGATGATTGAGAAGAGAGAAGAGAGTGAGTGGAGGTGGGTGGGGATCCTGTGGGGTCCACAGATCCTGAGGTGCTCCTGTGAGGTCCACAGATCCTGAGGTGTCAAGGCATTTACATCCCTGCACCAATTTAGGCATGTAAAATGCCCTTGCACACAACTCTGGGCGTTCAGGCCACTAAGGTCCTCCAATGTGGCTTCTACTGGCCTACTCTCTATAGAGATGCCCAAGAGTTTGTGCGTAACTGTGACAGTTGCCAGAGAGCTGGTAACTTACCTCATGGTTATGCCATGCCTCAACAAGGAATCTTAGAGATTGAGTTGTTTGATGTATAGGGCATTGACTTCATGGGTCCTTTCCCACCATCATACTCAAACATTTACATTCTGGTGGCAGTAGACTACGTATCTAAATGGGTGGAAGCAATTGCCACACCCACTAATGATACTAAGACAGTGCTGAAGTTCCTCCAGAAATATATTTTCAGCAGATTTGGTGTCCCCAGAGTACTGATCAGTGACGGAGGCACTCATTTCTGCAATAAACAGCTCTACTCTGCTATGGTCTGATATGGAATTAGCCACAAAGTAGCAACTCCATATCATCTACAGACAAATGGACAGGCTGAAGTCTCTAATAGAGAACTAAAAAGAATCCTGGAATGGACTGTAATTGCCCGTAGAAAGGATTGGGCCAAAAGCTTGGATGATGCTTTGTGGGCATACAGAATAGCCTCCTATAGGAACCTCTCCATACCAACTTGTGTATGGCAAGGCCTGTCATCTGCCCGTGAAACTGGAATATAAGGCCTACTGGGCAACCAGATTCCTCAACCTGGATGCTAAGTTAGCTGGAGAGAAAAGATTGCTCCAGCTGAATGAGCTAGAGGAATTCAGACTCAATGCTTTTGAAAATGCAAAAAATTATAAGGAGAAAGCAAAAAGGTGGCATGACAAGAAACTGTCATCTAGAGTCTTTGAACCAGGACAGAAGGTTCTGCTGTTTAACTCTAGGCTCAGACTATTCTCCGAGAAATTAAAATCTCGGTAGAGGGGACCATATGTGATTACAAGTGTGTCACCATATGGATATGTTGAGCTTCAGGATATTGACTTTGACAAAAAGTTCATTGTTAATGGACAGAGAATCAAACATTATCTTGAAAGCAATTTTGAGCAAGAATGCTCAAAACTGAGACTAGAATAAAGCTCAGTCAAGGTCCAGCTAAAGACAATAAAGAAGTGCTTGCTGGGTGGTAACCCAGCCATTAGCAAGTTATTTATTTTAATTAATACTTATAGAAGTTTGATATAAATTCTCTTCAATATTAATCATCAAATTGTAGGAATTCACAGAGTTACAGAAGGATTCAGCGCAAAAAGCAGAGAAAAGGAGCTCACTGGCAAGAAAACGCCAGTAAGGGGCATTTTGGGCGTTTAACGCCAGAATTGCAGCATCCTGGGCGTTCAGAAAAACGCCCAGTAACAAAAGATTTCTGGCGTTTAACACCAGCCAGGGTACCTGGCTGGGCGTTAAACGCCCACAATGGCCAATATATGGGCGTTAAACGCGAAAATGGATACCATTCTGGGCGTTTAATGCCAGAAAGGTAGGGGGAGAGGATTCTGTTTTCCACTTCAAAATTTTTCAAATTTTCATGTTTTGACTCATAATTTTATGCATAAACATGTTACAAATTTTCATCATTCACCTTCAATTTTCAAAAATTCAAAAATTTTCTAAATCCCTTTTCAAATTTCTTTCAAATCCTTCCAAAATCTTCTTCAAAAACTCAAGTATCTTTTCAATTTCTTTCTAAATCTTTTCCAACTCATCATAGCATCACTTAATTCTTAGATGCATCAACAAATTTTCAAATTTAACCTCTTTATATCTTTTCCATTTAAAAATCTTATCTTTTTCATATCATGGTTCTATTTTTTCACCAATCATATCTTTATGTCATATCTTTTTCAAATTTTCGAAATCCCTCCCCTCCACTTATAAATACACATTCGGCCATCCCCACCTCTCCACCATTCGAATTTTCCTCTCCTCCTATCTCTCTCCTTTTCTTTCTTTTGATTGAGGGCAAGCAAACCTCTAAGTTTGGTGTGTTTTTCCGTGATCACCGAGCTAAGACTCATTAAGATCATGGCTCCTAGGGGAAAGCAAACCAATTCAAGAGGCAAAAAAGAGAATACTCCAAAGAGTCTTTGGAATCAAGAGAGGTTCTTCACCAAAGAACATGCAGACCATTACCACAAAATAATGGGTATGAGGTCAGTGATCCCGGAAGTTAAATTTGATCTGAAAAAAGACGAATATCCGGAGATCCAAGAGCAAACTCGAAACAGAGGATGGGAAATTCTAGCTAATCCTGAGACAAAGGTTGGAAGAAACATGGTTCAGGAATTCTACTCAAATCTGTGGTTAACAGATAAGCAGAGAATAACTGGAACCGCCTTTCATACCTACCGAACTATGGTCAGATGGAGGATTATTTACTTCCACCTGGACAAAATATGAGAGGTCTTCAAACTGCCTCAACTACAAGATGATCCAGAATCCTTTAATAGGAGAATGGTGAGAGTAGATAAGGGGTTGCACCAAGTTCTAGACGACATATGCCTTCCTGGAACTAAGTGGATAACCAATTCAAAAGGTGTTCCAAACTAACTCAAGAGAGGAGATCTCAAACCAGTCGCAAGAGGCTGGTTGGACTTTATTGGGCGTTCTATACTGCCCACTAGCAACCGCTCTGAGGTCACTGTCAAAAGAGCAGTGATGATTCATTGTATTATGCTGGGAAACGAAGTGGAGATTCATCATCTGATTTCTTGTGAGATTTACACAATTGCAAACAAGAACTCTACTGAAGCCAAACTGGCATACCCAAGTTTAATTTCTCTGCTATGTAAAGATGCTGGGGTGAGGATGGGGGTAGATGAATTCATCCAAATTGAACACCCAATCACCAAGAAGTCAATGGAAGGACAACAAGTGCAAGATAACTCCATCAAAAGGAGGGCACAGAAGTTCCTCCCAGAAATCCCTGAAATTGACTACTGGACCCGCCTAGAAGTATCTGCCACCAAGCTGCAAGAAGCTATGGATCAACTTAAGGAAGAACAGCAGAATCAAAACTGCATGCTCTGCAAGCTACTTAAAGAACAGGAGAAGCAGGGGTGTGAGCTACAGGAGCTGAAGCGCCAGAAGCTCTCCCTTGAAGGACCAAACACCCCACAGATTGAAGGAGCATCCACTTCTCAAAATCAAGGTTGTTGAGTCCTAACTCTGTGATAACCCTTATTATTAGGAATCTATTTTAAGAGTCATTTATTTTTCTGTTTTTAATTTTCTGTCTTCTATTTGGTCTGCTTCTATATTTATTTTTGAGTCTTATTTTTTTCCATGATTAATAAAATTTAAAGTTTATGTCTTAAATCTATGAATGTCCTATGAATCCATCACCTTTCTTAAAGGAAAAATGTTTTAAATCACAAAAGAACAAGAAGTACATGATTTCGAATTCATCCTTGAAATTAGTTCAATTATTTTGATGTGGTGACAATACTTTTTGTTTTCTGAATGAATGCTTGAACAGTGCATATGTCTTTTGAATTTGTTGTTTATGAATGTTAAAATTGTTGGATCTTGAAAGAATGATGGAAAAGGAGAAATGTTATTGATAATCTAAAAAATTATAAAATTGATTCTTGAAGCAAGAAAAAGCAGTGAAAAGCTTGCGAAAAAAGGCAAAAAAAAAAAATAAAAAGAAAAAGCAAGTAGAAAAAGCCAATAGCCCTTTAAACCAAAAGGCAAGGGTAATAAAAAAGGATCCGAGGCTTTGATCATCAGTGGATAGGAGGGCCCACAGGAATAAAATCCTGGCCTAAGCGGCTAAACCAAGCTGTCCCTAACCATGTGCTTGTGGCGTGAAGGTGTCAAGTAAAAACTTGAGACTGAGCGGTTAAAGTCGTGGTCCAAAGCAAAAAGAGTGTGCTTAAGAGCTCTGGACACCTCTAATTGGGGACTCTAGCAAAGCTGAGTAACAATCTGAAAAGGTTCACCCAGTTATGTGTCTGTGGCATTTATGTATCCGGTGGTAATACTGGAAAACAAAATGCTTAGGGTCACAGCCAAGACTCATGAAGTAACTATGTTCAAGAATCAACAATACTAAACTAGGAGAATCAATAATACTATCTAAATTCTGAGTTCCTAGAGATGCCAATCATTCTAAACTTCAAGGGATAAAGTGAGATGCCAAAACTGTTCAGCGGCAAAAAGCTACTAGTCCCTCTCATCTAATTGGAGCTAAGTTTCATTGATAATTTGGAATTTATATTATATTCTCTTCTTTTTATCCTATTTGATTTTCAGTTGCTTGGGGACAAGCAACAATTTAAGTTTGGTGTTGTGATGAGCGGATAATTTATATGCTTTTTGATATTGTTTTTAGTATGTTTTTAGTATATTTTAGTTAGTTTTTATTAGTTTTTATTCAAAAATCACATTTCTGGACTTTACTATGAGTTTGTGTGTTTTTCTGTGATTTCAAGTATTTTCTGGCTTGATGAGTTTGGAAAACTCTAATTTAAATTGATGATGATCAAACATTATTAACAGCAAAATTATTAATTTATTTTTTTATTAAAGTATGTTAATTATAATAATTTTTGCTGTGCAGATTCTTTTATGGGCCGAACAGAACAAAAATATTAAAGCAAGCCCATTGGAACAATTTACATTCAGCCTTGATGTTAAACCATTGTGATCATAATGGCTGAAACAATGTTTATTTTTATTGGGCCAAAATTAAACTATAATTGCTACAAGCCCAAGTTAACTATGTTTTGCTATAAGCCCCAATGCATGATCCGAAAATATTTCATCAGGAAAGCAAATGTTATTATTTGTCTTATGCCTTCCAACGGATCTAAGCTTATTACCATGTGATGGATCCCAAATTCATTCAATTATCATTTATTGCATGGGAACAATGAGAGAGAAAAAGGGACATCTGATTTGATTGCAGCATCTAATGCTACACGCTACTCAACAAGGGAAGAATCATTTCAATTAATTTCATTTTCTTTCCTAATTCAATGATGTTCAAATTTCTTTCTTCTCTCTCATCACTTTCCTTCTCTTCTTCGGTCCTTACACAGCAAACCATGGAGACTTTGAGCTATCAAAAAGAAGGGAAGGCAAGCTACAAGACCATCACAATGATGGCAAGAAAACATAAAAAATGTAGTGGCTAAGATCTGCAACCATGAAAGGAAAGATACGGTGATGAGATCACAGCCTCTCCATACCAAAAATGGTTAAGGAGATTCGGCCAGCAGCAAAGAGAAGATCTTGGAGGAGATGGCTTGTCATTACTTTTGAGTTCACTCATCACAGAAGGTAGCTAGGGTGGCTACGTGAGGAAGGAAGCAAAAGTAGAGCAGAAGAAGTCATCATCATCATGAAGCATCAAGGGCCAGAAATCCATCTTGGAGAGCAAGCCAAGGATGGAGAGCTCGGATTGATGAAGAGTGATGACCAAGGAAGGACTAGAGGTAATTGCATGTTGGTTATTGCATGGATTATCTCTTCTCTCTCTCTGGCCGAACCGGTTTTGTTACTTGGAGAAGAAGAAGCTGGCTAGGTTTTTTGGTTTCAACCTTGGAGGCTTCTCCCTATAAGTAAGGGTGAACAGTCAGGGTTTGATTCAAGGAGAAAGTGTGAGAGTGCAAGGCACAGGGTTCTCAGAGCTACCTGAGCTAATAGTTTTTCTTCTCCTTCAATGTATTCTGTTTTGTAATTTTTCTGTTTAATTTTGTCATGTCTTGAGTCTCATGGAAAAAAAAGGCAAACAATGAGGTTTGTATGAAAAAGCCATAGAGCGAAAAAAGGCAGAGAGAGCAAAATTAAAAGAAAAATCCATAGATGTCCTTAGAGTTCCTTTGTTCATCTATGTTGTGTTTCATGATTCTGTGAGAATCTCCTTGTAAGTTGGGTTAGCACTTTACAGTCTGTAATCAGGAAGATTATAGTGAAATTCCATCATGTTTGTGATGGAGACTGGATGTAGGCTGCACTGCACTTAGCAGCTGAACCAGGATATATCTGGGTGTAATTTTCTCTCTTCTCTACTCCATTTCTGTTTCTACTACACAGGAGCAAAAACCAAAAATATCTCGTGTCAAGTGACGAAACAAAAAGAAAAGTCTCGTGGCTGGGGACGAGACAAAAGAAAAAGTGTCGTGGCTAGTCACGAGATAAAAAGACAAGAAGTTTCCAAAATTGGTTTCAAAGGTCAGCAAGCATTATCAAGAAAAAAAGGGGGCTAAGATTCAACCTCCCCCCCCTTCTCTTAGCCACTGATAACCATCATGGCTGAAATTGAGGGACCTGAGCAAAAATCTGATTTAGAGGCTGAAAAAGGACTGCAGATGCTGTTGGATTCTGACCTCCCTGCATTCAAAGTGAATTTTCGGGAGATACAGAAGCCCAATTGGCACGCTCTTAATTGCGTTGGAAAGTAGTTCTGGGCTTTTCAGCAATATGTAATAGTCCATACTTTGCCCGAGATTTGATGGCCCAAACAGGCGTTCCAAGTCAGCATAAAAATTCTAGCGTCAAAACGCCAGAACTGGCATAAAAGCTGGAGTTAAACGCCCAAACTGGCACAAAAGCTGGCGTTTAACTCCAAGAAAAGTCTCTACATGTGAAAGCTTCAATGCTCAGCCCAAGCACACACGAAGTGGTCCCCGGAAGTGGATTTCTACACTAACTATTCTAGCTTACTCATTTTCTGTAACCCTAGGTCACTAGTTTATTATAAAAACTACTTTTAGTGATTCATTTGGTACCTCATGACACTTTACACGTTTCGTATTGTATTTATGACGGCATGAGTCTCTAAACCCCATGGTTGGGGTGAGGAGCTCTGTTGTGTTTTGATGAATTAATGCAATTACTACTATTTTCCATTCAATCACGATTGTTTCTATTCTAAGATATTCACTTGCACTTCAACTTGATGAATGTGATGATCCGTGACACTCATCACCATTCTCAACCTATGAACGCGTGCCTGACAACCACCTCCGTTCTACCTTAGACTGAGTGCATATCTCTTAGCCTCCTGATTCAAATCAGAGTCTTCGTGGTAGAGGTTAGAATTATTGGCAGCCATTCTTGAGATCCGAAAAGTCTAAACCTTGTCTGTAAGGGATGACTGTGACGAGCTTCAAACTCACGAGTGCTGGGCATAGTGACAGACGCAAAAGGATCCATGGATCCTATTCCAACATGAGTGAGAACCAACAGATGATTAGCCGTGCGGTGACAGCGCATTTGGACCATTTTCACTGAGAGGACGGATGGTAGCCATTGACAACGGTGATCCACCAACATACAGCTTGCCATGGAAGGAGCCTTGCGTGTGTGAAGAAGAAGACTGTAGAAAAGCAGAGATTTAGAAGACAGAGTATCTCCAAAACCTCAACCTGTTCTCCATTACTGCATAACAAGTATTTATTTCATGTTCTTTTACTTTTTACAATTAAATCTGAGAATTACTAATATCCTGACTAAGAGTTACAAGATAACCATAGTTTGCTTCAAGCCGACAATCTCCGTGGGATCGACCCTTACTCACGTAAGGTATTACTTGGACGACCTAGTGCACTTGCTGGTTAGTTGTGCGAAATTGAAAAAGTGTGATTGTAATTTCGTGCACCAGGCTCGCAAATGGGATTTTTTTAAGCTTTTCCATCTCCCTTTGGTTCACAGTTATCAATCCAACTTGGTAAAAAAATCTATAACTCAATGTCACTCATAGCTCGAGAACTGAAACATAACAAAGGTCGTCAATCTGAGTATGAAGCAATCATTTTTTTTCGGAGCCAATATGTGACCAAATCTTTCCTTGTTTGGTGGCAAAAATATTATTTACAATACAACCGTAATCATGAAGAAATTCTCAAAGGAATGCTAAGGGTTTGCCCAACTATGAGTGAGAGGCCTGCTACCATAGCTACTTCAAAACGAAAAGTAGAATCCTCAAAAGCTCCAAAAAAGAAATTGAAAACCTCAAAAACTTCTTCTACACCATCAAGTTTAGCAGAGGTATCATAACTATCTAAATATTTCTACAAATTATACATATCGAATACTAAAGTTGAAAATTTTTATATATATAGGCCAAACAACAACACATAAGTAAGTCCGTCGACTCCCCATCGGAAGATTTAAGCACCAAAGATTCTCCTCTAAATTTTGAAGACTTTGAAGTCGATTCTGAAAATGTCTCCTTTAGCTCCTACAACATAGCCGACTTGGAGGCTACTAAGGTATTTGTATTATATTTTTATTCAAAACAACATAAAAATGATCTCTCTTTACTAAAAGAAATTGTATACACCAGGCAATTCCTTCTCTAAAGAAAACTAAAGACATCCCTACCATTCATCAACTATCCTTTACATCCTCCAATACCAATTTGATTTCAAAAATCAATGTTGGACCAGAAAAAACAAGGAATGATGAACCTAGTTCTTTGCAAACTGAGAAAGTTGTTGATCCACCATCAACCACAAATGAAATCATTGTGAATGCTCCTGTCGATGAGGTCGAGCCCACGCCTTTTGCACAAGATCTAATTTCTCATTTGCTCTAAACTAGAGTTATAAAAATCAATAACCAAAGAGAAGAAACTATCGATCTTAGTCAAGGTGATGACATTGTGAGTGAGCTTCTTGGAGTTATCTCAAAAATCTCAAAAGGCAAAGAAACTATAGGCTATCAAGTTCTGAGAATAAATCAATTCATCTGGATCAAAGTCCACAAGTTCCTAATCCTACTAAAGGCACCCATGATTGGTGCACGAAATTGTGATCTCAGGCAACGGCGCCAAAAACTCTGTACGCACGTCTTAATAAATCGTTTTTCATTCACAAGTTCGATACAACTAACCAGCAAGTGCACTGGGTCATCCAAGTAATAAACATTACGTGAGTAAGGGTCGATCCCACGGAGATTGTTGGTATGAAGCAAGCTATGGTCATCTTGTAGATCTCAGTCAGGCGGATATCAAATGGTTATGGAGTTTTCGAAAATAATAATAAATAAACAGAGAATAAAGATAGAAATACTTATGTATATCAGAGTGGTTGTCAGGCATGCGTTCATAGGGAATAATGATGATTGTCACGTTCATCACATTCATGTTGAAGTGCGAATGAATATCTTAGAAGCGAAATAAGTTGAATTGAATATAAAACAGTAGTACTTTGCATTAAATCATGAGGAACAGTAGAGCTCCACACCTTAATCTATCGAGTGCAGAAAATCTACCGTTGAAAAATACATAAGTGAAAGGTTCAGGCATGGCCGAGAGGCCAACCCCCAAAATGTGATCACAGGATCAAAAATACAATCCAGGATGTCTAATACAATAGTAAGAAGTCCTATTTATACTAAACTAGCTACTAGGGTTTACAGAAGTAAGTAATTGATGCATAAATCCACTTCCGGAGCCCACTTGGTGTGTGCTTGGGCTGAGCTTTAGCTTTCCACGTGCAAAGGCTTCTTTTGGAGTTGAACGCCAAGTTGTAACATGTTTCTGGCGTTCAACTCTGGTTCGTGACGTGTTTCTGGCGTTTAACTCCAGACTGCAGCGTAGAACTGGAGTTCAACGCCCTTTTGCGTCATCTAAACTCGGCCAAAGTATGGACTATTATATATTGCTGGAAAGCCCTGGATGTCTACTTTCCAACGCAATTAGAAGCGCACCATTTTGAGTTCTGTAGCTCCAGAAAAGCTACTTTGAGTGCAGGGAGGTCAGAATCCAACAGCATCAGCAGTCCTTCTTCAACCTCTGAATCTGATTTTTGCTCAAGTCCCTCAATTTCAGCCAGAAAATACCTGAAATCACAGAAAAATACACAAACTCATAGTAAAGTCCAGAAATGT
>NC_029792.2:19445794-19457848 GCF_000816755.2 Arachis ipaensis
TGTTTCTGGCGTTCAACTCTGGTTCGTGACGTGTTTCTGGCGTTTAACTCCAGACTGCAGCGTAGAACTGGAGTTCAACGCCCTTTTGCGTCATCTAAACTCGGCCAAAGTATGGACTATTATATATTGCTGGAAAGCCCTGGATGTCTACTTTCCAACGCAATTAGAAGCGCACCATTTTGAGTTCTGTAGCTCCAGAAAAGCTACTTTGAGTGCAGGGAGGTCAGAATCCAACAGCATCAGCAGTCCTTCTTCAACCTCTGAATCTGATTTTTGCTCAAGTCCCTCAATTTCAGCCAGAAAATACCTGAAATCACAGAAAAATACACAAACTCATAGTAAAGTCCAGAAATGTGAATTTAACATAAAAACTAATGAAAACATCCCTAAAAGCAACTAGATCCTACTAAAAACATACTAAAAATAATGCCAAAAAGCGTATAAATTATCCGCTCATCAATGATCAAAATGTAACAGAAAATTCCATTGATCCTGATGTTTTTGATCTTTTTCAAAATCTGAAACTTCAGCTTGTCAACCCTATTGAAGCATGGCTTTCACAAGATGGTCTTGATGCTGCACTCAACCAAATTTTAAGCTCTAACATTTTCCTTCAAGATCCCTCTGACCATGTCAAACCACTTGTGTCCTTTATTAATCACCAAAAAGCTCTTCTCCTATCAGAATGAGCTCGAACTTCATCGAAAAGGGATGAAAGAATTCAAGGATCAAAGTGTCAAAATTGAAGTTTCTTTGGCGGACAAAAAAAGAAAGTAATAGATTATGAGGTTCATTTGACCGATGCTTCTGTCGAAATGAACTAGCTAATCACTAGGGAAAATGAGCTCGAAAGAAAACTTGCTAAAATCATACAAAACAAAACTCTTCTCCAAAAGCCTCTTGACAAACTTCAAAGTATAAAACATCTGCTTGACAAAGAGATCCTTTCTTTATCAAAGGAAAAAAGATTATTTGGATGGTCGAACTCTCCAACATTAGACTGCAAAAAGCGAGCATCTTCAAGAACTTCAATCACTCGCACAAGATCGCACCAAGATAAAAGAACAATTGGATCAACTCTTGCAACTTTATGAAGATTGAAGGATTAGAATGCCAAGTTTCTCTTGTAAAAACATTTTGAATTTACCTTTAGTTTCAAGCTTAATTATCACTTCCCAAACATTGATACTATTTTAAATACTTTCCATTTATTGATTTGATTTCAATTCCACTATCAATATGCTTGATTCGATATGCATTTCCTAAATACAATTTGATTACTTGAAAAGGTCCTTCCCAACTAGGGGACCATTTTCCATACATTCTTGATTTTTTATTGATGCGTTCACATCTTTAGTATTTTTCTCTTAGAATTCCATTCGATAAACTAAGAATTATTGCAAGATAAACAATGATTTTATGGTTAATTAAGCAATACTTTGAGTTAGTGTACATCCATTTGATTTCATAGAATTTGGAATGTACATCCATTTGATTTCATAGAATTTGGAAGAGAATTGGCAAAAATTAAAGAGAAAATGGAGCAAAGGATCACTTTGAGCATGAAGAGAGAAGGAAACAGAAAGCTCTCTAAACTAAACAGAGAGCTCTCAATGTGCAACGTGAGAGCATTGGCGTGCAACATCAAAACGGTAGCCATGCGTACGCATGACCTATCCCTGCGCATGACCGCCAAGTTTGCGTGGTACATAGAAAAATAGACGTGGGACATGAAGGATTTCACGTGGGACGTTGGCTATCGTGCATACGCATAACCCATGCGTACGCACAACAAGAAGATTTTGAGCTATCAAGCGTACGCATGAGGCATCTGTACGTACAATTACCCTTTTACGTGGGACGTGAGTTTTTCCACGTACAATGCCTGGAACAAACAGAGTCCATAATTGAAGTAAATCAGGACCACGTACCACGTGAGATACTCTACATGCGACATGAAACAAAGCCAGATAGTAATATGGGCCATATCAATACTTCACGTACAACGTGAATACCTCACGTACCACGTGAGCAATCCAGTAAGCAAATTGAATGAAGAATGGGCTTCTACGTGCAACGTGAAGCACTCATGTACCACGTGAGAAATGGGTCACTTTCCAGGGGCTTGATGTATTCACCAAAGATCTCCAATTCTTCATCACTCAAGTGATTAATTTAAGGCTCAACTTAGGCCCACCAATTACAACATTAATTGAGGATTTGCAAGAGAAAAAGATTAGAAGCTTGGCTCGAGAAAAATATCAATTAGTTAGATTTTATTTTATTTGAATTTTAATTCTGTTTTGAGTTTCGAATTTGAATATCATTAGGGTTAGTATTTAAGGAGAGAAGTCAGATAATTGAAAAAAAAAACTTCTTCTCTTCTTTGGCACTTTTACCTTTGATAATTTAGGATTTCTCTGGAGAACGTGAACAACTAATTCTCCTTGGTTAAGTTAGGAGCTATGTTGATTCTATGGATTAATATACTAACTTTTTCTACCTTTGATTTATGCATTGATATCTTTTCAAGAAAAGGTTTTTGTTTTTCATCCTAAAAGATTTGAATGTGATGGGAAACAAGTCTTCTCTGACTTGAATTCTTTTAACTTCTTGGAAGAGTTGATTAATTGAATTAAGCTTGAAAACCAATTCTTACTAATCTTAAGTTTTGAAACTAGACTTGATAAGTGACATAAAATTAACTAGGGGAGATTCTTATGAATTGTGTTGCTTATGAATCATTGAACGTGCTTAACTCTTTTCTTAAATAATTGACTAAGAGATTAGCGATTAATTAAGTTAAAGAGAAATCGAATTGCCAAGGGATTGGAGTTTGATTATTGATTATTTGCCATGATTGTATCTTTGCATGATCAAGGTGGAAAGTGAAAAGTATTAATCCAGAAGTTTCAACATCTCTAAAACCTTAACTCTTTTAATTATATTCTCTTTCAATACTCAATGTTTGCTTTTGTTACTTTACTGCTCGTGTTAAAGCTTTTAAGAACCCTAATTTTGATTGTCTGACTATAATAATCGATTGACTATTGCTTACTTAATCCGTTAATTCTCGTGGGATCGACACTCACTCACCATGAGTTTATTACTTGGTACGACCCGGTGCACTTGTTGGTAGTATTGTAGTGAAAATCCACATCATTTATCAATCGGCAAAATTACTTTTAAAACTAATTTACCAATGTCAAACACTTTTTCTCTTACTCGTCGATTATATATACGAGCAACCTTCTCTTTTTGACGAATAATATGACGAAGTGCTAATATTCGTTCAATATCCAAGTTATTAAACTCATCGAATATTGCATTCCAGTAATACTCAACTGCTAATTGCTCTTGTCACGTCACCCATATGGTATTAAGATTGATTTCTAGAGATAGAACTGCATCATAGCCATAAACTAATTTATAAGGGAATGTGTTTTTTGAGCCTCTTGGTGAATTTCAATAAGCTCATAACATTTGACTCAAAGTCTCATGCCAAGTACGAGGTTTTCTACCAATCTGTCTTTTAATCAAATTAATTAAAATTTTATTTGCAACCTCAACTTGGCCATTTACATGCAAATAATATGGGGTCGAAGTTGCCATAGTTATATTTTTTTATGTTGCAAAATTTTTTATATGGTGGCTAGTAAACATGGTACCCTGATCAGTGCTTAAAGTTTGAAAAATTCCAAATTGATGAATTATATGTTCTTCTAAGAAATTGATAATGTCATTTTGACCAACTTCTATTAAAGGAATAGCTTCAACCTATTTTGTAAAATAATCAATCGCTACTAAAATAAATTTGTGATTTTTAGATGATGGAGGGTGAATCATTCCAATCAAATCCAAAGCCCATCGTCTAAATGGCAAAGGCTTTGTAACCGAATGCAACTCAAAAGCAGGGATTTATTGTATTACTCGATGTTTCTGACACTCTTGACATGCTTTTGCATAATCAATACTATCTTTGACCATAGACGGCCAATAAACTCGATCACATCAAAGTACCCACTTCATTCTTTCACCAGCTTGGTGGGCACCACATATACCCTTATGGACTTCACCAAGAGCAATTGTTTTGTCAAACTGACTCAAACGCATCATGAGACTTCCTTCGATGCCTTTATTATACAACTGATCACTTATTACCACAAAATTCATTACTTTTAATTTAACCTTCCCATCAATTTGCATGTTAGGATCTTTCAGATACTCTGCAATTTGTTTTCTCCAATTGTCATCGCCGCACTCATCAATGACTAAGATTTCTCTTTCTTCGATAGGTGTAAGCATTTGTTGAACCTCTATCAATTTCCCTATGGTCACAGGTAATACTTTATACTTCGACGCAATTTAAGCCAACTCATTAGCAACTTCATTTCGAATCCTTGTAATGTAGACCAAAGATACTTTTCGAAAAGATACCAATAATTTTTATACTATCGATAGATATTTTTACAATTTTTCATTATTACATTTGAATTCTTTCGACCATTGCTTTCAGACTAACTGAGAATTCCCTAAAATATGGACATCTAATACCCCCTTGCTAATCAAATTTTCCAGACCCAATATCAAAGCTTCATACTCAACTACATTATTCGAATAAGGATATTTTAATTTAAACAAAAATTTCAATGGGATCCCTTCTGGAGATATAATCAGAATGCCAACACCAGCTCCATCTTTATGTATTGACCCATCAAAATATATCTTCTAAGGTTCAGAATCAATGTCAACAATATTCGCTCCCTGGTCATTAAGATTATTCGGTCGATCGACCAAAAAACTGCAATGACCTGACCTCTCATGGCTTTGGCTGGGACATATTGTAAATCAAATTCCGTCAAAGCAAGCATCCATTTTCCTAATCGACCTCGCAATATTGGGTAAGATAACATGTATTTTACCAAATCGATTTGTGCAATGACTTTTATAGTTTTCACAACCATATAGCACTTTAGTTTTGTGCAAGCATAGTAAAGAGAAAAATACAATTTCTCAATAGGAGAATATCTTGTCTCAATATCAGTCAACACTCGACTTAGGTAATAAATTGCTCTTTCACGTCCTTTCTCATTGTCTTAAGCCAGCAAACATCCAATAGTACTTGTTGAGACTGCAACATACAGTTTTAAAGGTTTAAGAGGGTAGACTATTGCCATTACAGGTGCTTTCGATAGGTTATATTTAATCGAATTAAATGTCTGTTGATGCTCATTGATCCACAAATATTGGGATTCATCTTTAAGTTTAACTAAAGACAAGAAAATGCGGGTTCGACCTGACAAATTAGAAATGAATCGCTGCAAAAAGTTAACTTTTCCTAAAAATGACTGAACTTCCTTCTTTGATGAAGGAGGTGGTAAATCTAAAATTGCCTTGGCTTTATTCTGATTGATAGTAATTTCTTTCTTTTGTACCACAAACCCTAAAATATTTCCTGCCAAAAATCTAAATGCACACTTCAAAGGATTCATTCTCAAACCTTTTTGTCGCATTTTTTGAAATACTTGGCTTAAATAATCGAGATGTTGATCCATCAAATTTGATTTTACCATTACATCATTGATATATAATTTCATAAATTTTTCAATATATTTATGGAAAATAGTATTCATGGCGTGTTGGTATGTTTTCCCAGCATTCTTTAGACCAAACGGCATCATTATCCATTCATAAGTCCCTAAGGCACCAGGGCATCGAAAGGTTGTCTTCGATACATCATCCTATAAAAATCTAATTATAACCAGAATAGCCATCCATGAAACTCAAAATTTCATTACCAGCTGCTAAATCGATTAACATATCTGCTACAAATATAAAATATTTATCTTTAGGGGTAGCATTGTTTAAATCATGAAAATTAATACACACATGGAGTCTTCATTATTTTTCATTACGAGCACAATATTCGATACCCAATTGATGTAACAGGAATCTCTTCTTTGATTTAAAGATTAATTTTAGGAGCAAAACATCGAGGTGCCTGTTTCACCGGTCGAGAAAATGATTTTAATGCCAATCTCTGTTCAACTAAAGAATGATCGAGACCAGGCATTTCATCATAATCCCAGGCAAAATAATCTTTGAATTCAGCCAACAAATCAACCAACTTCGTACGAAACTGCTCATTAAGGTTTTTGCAAATATAAGTAGGTCTGAAATCACCATCAGATCCTAAATTAATTTCTTCAAGTAGATCTTGAGATTCAAACCCTTTTTTGATATGAGCATCGTTAACTGTAATTTTTTCAAAATCCAAAGGTTCTAGATCATAGACACAATCGAAAGTAAGATCAACTGAGTCATATGAAGAAAAGCAAACTTTATTATTGACTGACTCAGCAATCGAATTATTTACAATACCAAGATTTTCAGATATATCGATGCCAAGTTGGTCCATAATACTAACCCTAGAAATGGAAATACATGTAGCATCTAAAACGTAACTAGGTTCAATTTTAGGAATCAAAACTGTACTAGGAATTGAAAATATTGAATTTAAATTACTTTCTGATTCAACTTCATCATAAGAATCATTCCTAACACGAGAGACACTTATATTATCTAAATAACTTTTTAAAGAACATAGATAGTTCGATACATCTTGTTCGTCAGCCATGACAAGATGCAATCGAACTGAGTGGTCGACCTTCACTCCTAACCAGTAGGTGTGTAATCAAGCTTTGGGTGTCGCAGCTTCACATTAAGTCTTTCTGAAGTTAAAAAATAGCCTTCGCAATTGTAATAATTGAGCATCCTATCAACATTAAGTAGTTTCAGTTTGTAATTATAAACCTTAAAGTCAATATGCATCTGCTCTACATAAAAACTTGAATCTGCTTTTATCACTTCAGTTTTTCCTTCATCAGTCCAAAGAAGGATGCTTTGGTGCACAGTCAAAGATATAGCCCCAACACCATAAATCCAATCCCGACCCAGCAATGCATTATAACTAGCCTTTGATGGAACTACAACAAAAAATAGTAGTTCGAGATGATAATCCTACTTGAACTTGAAGAGTTACTAAGTCTTTTGCAGGTGTCAATACTCCACCATAGTCAGTAACTGAAATATTAGTAGGAATCAAATCATCGAAGTGCTTTCCAACTTTCATCAACATTCTTTCTGTCAACAAATTGATTGCTGCTCTTCCATCGACCAATACCTTGTTGATGCATATACCACTCATACAAGCAGTAATCTGTAGAGATCGAAGATGTGACTTTTGCTTTTGAATTGGCTTTTTAAATCATCCCAACTCTTCCTCCTCACATACAAAGGCAAAAGCTTCTTCATCCTCCACTTCATAATCTTCGCTCAAATCTCCCTCATATTCTCCCAAATACTCTGTTGGTATGATAGAGATAGTACTTACCATATCTTCATCTTCCTCATCGAAGTAATCTTCATCAAGATCATTGTCCTTATCTTTAACTTCAATTGGGACCACTGCAACAACTTTGCCCTTCTCCACCTTAGCTGGGGAAGGAATTCCTTTAGGATAAGTTTTTTCATTAGATGGAAAAACTATTCGAGTATGAACAGAAGGAATTGTCCCCTTGTCGATTGAAATCGATAATCTTTTTGGTACTGTTTGACACACATATCTTCCACATCGATTTCCTCTTGCCCTTCCTTGAGGATATAGGTAACGGCCTTGATTAAAGCCTCGATGACCTCTTTGAGGTTGACATCTATATTGAACATCTCGACTGTGAAACTCTTGGCAATTTTCAATCCATTGAACTCCCAAGGGTTGTGAGTGACTTAGCGAAGGAGGAAAGTTTGCTTGAGGATTTCGAGAACTTTGACCTTCCTGTCTTCGAGAAGGATGCCTTTGACGAACTTGTTCTTTCTTAGGAGCCAATTCTTTCTTCATTCTTTCCTTTTCAAAAATTCCTACAGCTTCAGCATCGAAAACAGCATTACATCAAGGACATAGAAAAACACCTCGATCTTTTAATTTTTGCTGCATAAAAAATTCTAGCAATCCTTCACCCACAATAGGATATACTGCACGCACATTGGTTTCAAAGTCTCCTAAAGCATAATCGAACTTATAGGAGGTAAAGCCAGCCATATTGATCCCATGAAGTGAGGCTCAGCAAAGTTTGCTCCAGCATCGAAGGTATTAGTATCAACTTTCATATCTTTTTTACCATCATTAAACTTTAATCTTCCTTCTATAATTGCTTCTTGAATCAGGTCCCTGAAACGGACACAATTATTAGTTGAATGGCTAGTTGCTTGATAAAATTTACAATAAGGCTTTTCTTTTAAATCTTTTATTGAAAGTAATGTCTTGCCTTCTGGCAAAATCAATTGTTTATCTTTAAGCAACACGTCAAATATTTGTTCTGATTTTGAAATATCAAAACTATACTTTTTTCCACTCTTATATTTCAAATCATTAGATTCTTCAACATTTGCAATTTTCTTAAGCAAAGAACAAACATAAGGTAGATCTTTCTTTAATTCACTCAAATCAACTTTAGAAAATTCAACATCAGACTCTTCGCTCAAAAGACCCATTTCAATATACGACACATTTTCTTTTCGAGCAAAAAATTTATTATTATACTTTTTCTCATTTCTAAACTTCTCTTTTTCTTTCTGAAGAATTTCTACTTGATGAATCCTTTCAACCAAATAAGCTAAATAAGGTACATGTACATTGAGCAATTTTTAACGCATATAAAATCTTAATCCCGTGGTAGCTATCTTCACTACTTCAACTTTAGGAAGTGAAACATAACATTGACTTAGAAAATTCTTAAATCGAATCTTAAAATCATTGATTGACTCTCCATCATTACGTTTTAAAGCCACTAAGTCTGTGATTGTCACATTCAACTCACCTCTAAAAATTGAGAATGAAAAGCACTTTCTAATTGTGCCCAAGTTACAATCGAATTAGGTCTTAAATTTAGAAACCAAATAAAAGCATTTTTTGTCAACAGAGAAGGAAAGAATTTCATTTTCAAATTCTCATCATTTTCTAAATTGCCTAATTCGATCATATATCAAGCAACATACTCAGTAGTAGATTCGCCCATTTCTCCTGCAAACTTTGCTATTATCTTAGGATTTTTAACACCCTAGGCATTTCTACCATCTGCACTATAGCGGGGAAAGCGAAAATAAAACATGGTTGATTCATAAATTCCACATTGATTCCAACCCTATTAAGAATATCTTCAACTATTCTTATCACCTAATAACGTTCACCACGTTGATTAACACGCATCCCAGCTAACACTTCATCTGCATTTTGACCACGTCGAACTACATGATTCATATCTCCCCAAGATTCATATTATCATCTCTGTTCCTAGGATTATTCCCCAAATCTTTTGGATCTATTTCTTCGTTTCGACGATCACCCTTCATCATAATCAACTATTCGAGCAATTCGTTCCACTTGTCTAGCCAAACACTCGAATTTTGGTTTCCTGATCAGCCATCATGGGTTCAAAATAGTAGTCATCTGTTCATTCAACAAATTGACCAAATCATGATGACTCTCATCGACATATTATCGAACTACTGCTATCGAACCAAGACTATTCAATGTCGACTGATGAGCGGATAATTTATACACTTTTTGGCATTGTTTTTAGGTAGTTTTTAGTATGTTTTAGTTAATTTTTATTATATTTTTATTAGTTTTTAAATAAAAATCATATTTCAGGAATTTACTATGAGTTTATGTGTTTTTCTATGATTTCAGGTATTTTCTGGCTAAAATTGAGGGACCTGAGCAAAAATCTGATTCAGAGGCTGAAAAAGAACTACAGATGCTGTTGGATTCTGAACTCCCTGCACTCGAAGTTGATTTTCTGGAGCTACAGAAGCCCAATTGGCGCGCTCTCAATTGCGTTGGAACGTAGACATCCTAGGCTTTCCATCAATGTATAATAGTTTATACTTTTCTCGAGATTTGATGGCCCAAACTGGCATTCCAAGTCAGCATAAAAATTCTGGCGTCAAAACGCCAGAACTGGCATAAAAGCTGGAGTTAAACGCCTAAACTAGCACAAAAGCTGGCGTTTAATTCCAAGAGAAGCCTATGCACATGGAAGCTTCAATGCTCAGCCCAAGCACACACCAAGTAGGCCCCGGAAGTGGATTTTTACATCATTTACTCATTTCTGTAAACCTTAGGCTACTAGTTCTCTATAAATAGGACCTTTTGCTATTGTATTTTCATCTTTAGTTCATCTTTTGTTCTCTTGATCACGTTTTGAGGGCTGGCCTCACGGCCATGCCTAGACCTTTTGTTCTTATGTATTTTTCACGGTGGAGTTTCTACACCCCATAGATTAAGGTGTAGAGCTCTATTGTTTCTCATGAATTAATGCAAAGTACTATTGTTTTTCTATTTAACTCAAGCCTATTTCTTCTCTAAGATATTCATTCACACACAAGAACATGATGAATGTGATGATTATGTGACACTCATCACCATTCTCACCAATGAATGCGTGCCTGACAACCACTCCCTTTCTACATGCAAACAAGCTTGAATGTGTATCTCTTGGGTTTCTAATCTAAGATTAAAACCTTCGTGGTATAGGCTAGAATTATTGGCGGCCATTCCTAAGATCCGAAAAGTCTAAACCTTGTCTGTGGTATTCCAAGTAGGATCTGGGAAGGGATGACTGTGACGAGCTTCAAACTCGCGAGTGTTGGGCGTAGTGACAGACGCAAAAGGATCAATGGATCCTATTCCAACATGATCGAGAATCGACAGATGATTAGTCGTGCAGTGACAGCGCATTTGGACCATTTTCACTGAGAGGACGGATGGTAGCCATTGACAACGGTGATCCCCAACATAAAGCTTGCCATGGAAAGGAGTATGAATGATTGGATGAAGACAATAGGAAAGCAGAAGTTCAGGAGGAACAAAGCATCTTCATACGCTTATCTGAAATTCTCACCAATGAATTACATAAGTATCTCTATCTTATTTTATTCATCTTTTAGTTATCAATTATCCATAACCATTTGAATCTGCCTAACTGAGATTTACAAGATGACCATAGCTTGCTTCAAACCGACAATCTCCGTGGGATCGACCCTTACTCACGTAAGGTTTATTACTTGGACGACCCAGTGCACTTGCTGGTTAGTTGTGCGAAGTTGTGAAAAAGAATTGAGATTATGATCGTGCGTACCAAGTTTTTGGCGTCGTTGAGATCACAATTTCGTGCCCCATCGACCTTACTTGATAATTGCGGGAGAATTCAGGATGGTGTACTGGTGATTATTATTAACTGCTTCCTGTGCATATCTAAACCTAACTAGAGGTGCATAATCACCTATAGGTGCAGTGTAACCAGGAGGAAGACCAAAAGAAGGCCAACCAATAATTACATGTGGTTGTGTTTGTGTTGGAGAAGTTCGTGGGTATGAATTTCGTCTATTATTTTTCATGGGTGAATTATTATTAACCACCATAATTTTTTTCAAGCCTAACTCTTGGATTTTGAGTGCTACTTTTTGTATGTGACGTCAATTCTGCAAAAGTTTGAGCAACTACCATAAGAATATAATTATTCATAGATTATCTAACATTAGCATTAGAAATTTTATCTGCTATATGTATAATTTTTTCACTTCTAAGTCACATAAACTAAATCATTACAACGATCTTTTGTACACTTGAATTTCAAAATCGTCCCACCAGGCATGCCATTTTGTTATACAGATTTTTTGCAGGTCGAAAGTGCCAAAAGAAATTAAGTTTCTTGACCAAAATGAAATATCTGGGTTGGTTCGATATCTAGATTCTGGGAGTGAAACCTACTCCTCTTTATGAGTACCAGTTTTGAGTTGTGCACCAAAAATTCTATTTTTGGATTGATAAAGGAAAGAACTTGAAATATAAAAGTAAAGTTTGAAAACAGTTGGAAAGAAAAGGAATGAAGGATATATCAAAGAAAACAAAGTAACTGACTTTTGAATCTAAAATAAACAATAAAGCACGTCTGACATGATCAAAGGACTTTGAGTTCAAATATAATTTGTAAG
>NC_029792.2:19458464-19472921 GCF_000816755.2 Arachis ipaensis
TTTATACCAATTGGATATTTTTTTTATTTATGATTTAAAGTTTTAGTAATTTAAAAATAATGAGTATCTTATATGCTTTAATTTGAATAATTAGATTTTTAGCTCTATTTTATAATTTAAAAGAAATTAATCAGATTATCTCCAATTATTGAATTAGAGTATTGAGTTGAAAATAAATTGTAAATCAATAATTAAATGATAATTTTATAGATATTACTATTGGATTCAAAATTAGCTTTCAATTACTCTATTACCCTTAATTTTATTAAAATTACCAAACTATCCTTATACCTAATTTTTACCAAAACCCTAAATCTCCAAAACATAAACCTAACCCTAATTTCCCCAAACCCTAGACGCCAATGCAAACTGCCCCCCTTCATACCCCACCAACCGAAGAAAGAAAGAGAAAAAAAAGTAAAGGGAAGAACAGAGAGCAGAGAGCGTCGAGGAAGAAGGAGAAAGGGGGAAGAGGGACGAGAGGAAGACGGCGCTGACGGGCATCACTGCCGCCGCGTCATCGTGTCACCATCGAAGGAGAGAGGGAGCCACGCGGGAAAGCTTAGCCGAAGAGAGAGATGAGGACACGAGCAAGGGAAGAGGAGAAGAGGGAAGCCCCGCTGCCATCACCGTCGCGTCGCCGTCACAAATTCCATTGTCTTCATCATTTCCTGCACCATCATCGCGCCCAGCCTTGCCACGCAGTCGCACCAAGGGAGAACGCTTGCGAGAAGAGAGAAGACGCTACCGAGGATTCCGTCGCCGTCAGATCTGTTGCACCGCCGTTGAGGGAGCTCGTCACCGCCGTGCTTCCATCAATGCCGTGGATCTGCTCCATCGCCGAACTGAACTATGAATGAAGGGTCAGAACACGAAGGGAAAAGGAGACACCTTCCACCACTGTCTCACCGCCAGAGTCGTGTCACTATCGCAAACCGCCACCGTTCTGGCTGCCAGAAGCCGTTGCCGTTCTGGCTACCGGAAGCCACTGCCGAGCCTTTGCCTTCTTGGTAAGCGTTTTATTTCCAGAACTTTTGAAATCAATATTCCAATATAGGTTATTCGAGGCTCTAAGATATAGGTATTGTAGGGTTGAGTTCTGATGATTTCATATCAAAATTAAGGTTGCCAGTGGACCACCGGAATTTCTGGCCGCTGTCGGAGCTGCCGCCGGGTCAGTTCGGGATTGCAGCTGGTCCGTTTTACTATTATCGTAAGTATATTTTATTTCGAACCCTCGCTGTTAGTTTTTTGTTATATGTTATTAAGATCTCCGCAATATTTATGTTTTAGGATTGAGTTATCGGGATTGCCTGTTGCGATTAAAGCCGTTTCTGCTATTGCGGAAGTGAACAGACCTGTGGTTGAAGCTGTAATTGATTTCGGGATGAGAGAAAATGTTCTTGTGACGCATCAAGTTTATGGGTTCAACTTTTCGAGGTAGGGGTTTTTCTTAAAATTTATTTTATATTACAGATCGAGTTGTTATAAATAGATATTGATGCAAAAAAATATACTTCTGGATTATGTTGTCTTGTGGATGTGGTTGTTAGCTAGACTGAATTATTGGTTGTTGATAAGAAATTGGTTTGAAAAGTTATTTACTTGATTATTATGAAAAGTAGTTTTTCTTGGTTTTGGAGTTAATTTGGTAATGTAAATAAATCAACTTTGGAAATGATTTGAGATATGAAAATAAATTGATTCTGGAAGTGGTTTGATTTTGAGTTAGTTTGATTTTATAAATGATAGAATATTTGAGCTGGTTTGATTTAAAAAAAAAGATTTATTATTTGAATTAGTTCGATTTAAAAATAATTTGATATCGGAACTGGTTGAATTTTGAAAAATAATTGAGATTTGGAAATGGTTGAGAAGGGTTTGAGGAATGTTTGGATGGGACCCGAAAAGAGTGGCAGAGTCCAAGTTTTAGAGGAGATGCTGCCGAAATTTTATAAAAAAATCGGAAGGTTCGTTTGAGGTAATTATTTAAAAAGATTTAGTTTTAAAAATTATACGTTTTAAGTTTGATTTATTTAGAAAAGAATGAATTATGTTTTGAACTGAGATTGTTGATGAACGGAATGGGAGGATGGATGACGATGATTGAATTTGAATGAAGGATGATGAGGAATGGTTAGAGTATGATTGCTGAATGAATTTAGAAATGTGATATAAATTGATGAATAACGATGATATTGTGGATGATATGTATATTGATGAATTATGATTGAAATATTCATATGGCTTATTTATTTGAATTATTTGAGACACGAGTTTCCCTGGGTAGACGCAGTGGCTTGCCACCACTTGCTCCAGGTTGAGACTTGATACTGTTGACCCTTCGACGTAAGGGTGGTCGGGCACTTATAAATTCCCGGAAATGGTACCCCATTGAGCGATTTTATATACATATGAGAAAAAAAGCTATGCATAGACTCATTGGGATGCGCATCGGGGGACAGTCCAAGGATTTAGCAAACCGGACTTGTCGGGTTGGCTTGATAACCGGCAGATGAGACTCATCAGCCATAAGACAGGCATTCATCATATGCATCTATGTGACATTGTTTGAGTGTGCATATTGTACTTGGTTTGCCTATGTGAATAATTATGTTTAATTGCTAATTGCTCTACTTGATGTAATTGCTTGATTGTGCTTGAACTTTCCTACTTGTGTTTGTGACTGAAACTTGGTTGGATTGTGGTGAATTGACTGTTGTTTGGATTGTTTAGATCTAGGGCCGTGGTTGATCATGAGGTGGGCCGAAGGCCATGTTTGGGTTATGTTGTGGTTTAGTAAAGTATGAAATATCAAGCTGGTTTAGCATAGACTTAATGAACCTATGTTTGGAACAGGTTGGTCATTCATACTGTTTGGAAACTTTTAAGATTCTTTTACCTGAAAAGTGAATTTGGATTTCTAGATAATTAACTGATTTCTTTTAAAAGGGTTTTGAATTTTTTTATGGTTAAATCATCGGTTTTCAAAGGATTCATAGGACAACGATAATCACTGAGTTTAAAAAAGATTTTCTTATTAAATATCTTCTTATGACAATTCTAAAAACTCTGTGGTGAGACCGTGTGGTTAGGTTCTCACCCCATACAGCTTTATCTTTTTAGGAGACAGATGACGAGGCTCACGAAGAGTTTTATTACATTTTGTTTATCCGATGTTATTGTTTTAGTTAATATTTATTTATCACTCGCCATCATTATTATATTTTGTAAGAGGGATAGGAATTATATGTTTTGTATATATATTATATTCATAAGCTATTTATGTAAGAACTTTTGTATATATGTATATGCTTGTTTGTTTTCGAGATAAAGTATTTTTCCGACTTTTCAAAGAAAACAGCGCTACGGTTTGAGTCAAAGGCTCCTATTTATTATAAGTATATGAAGTCGTCATAATACTTCTTGCTATCAGAGTGGCACAGCCGAAAACGTGACATTCTGGTAGTGATGGTGTTACATAATTCATAAACATAAAGGAAAATAAAGAAAAGAAAGCATTGTAGAAAAAATAAATTTGCAAGAAGATTAAAGAGAATGTAAAACAATGGAAAGAACCCTACAGAAAAAATAAACTATGAGTAAGATTAAAAAGTCTTTGGAAATGTGAAATTGCAAGAGTGTTTTTTCTAGAGAAGAATTCCAACCTTTATTCTTTCTAAATTTTGTCTATTTATAGCTTCTTTCTACCACTAATTTCATCACATGCCTTATATGTGAGAAAACTAAGTGTAACTATTTTTGCCATATAAATGATGGAGTAACAGTATCTTCAACTGTTTTAAATATTTAGCCTTTCCACTCACTTTGATCAGTGCTTCAATCACAAAATTTTATACCCAACGTGCATTTTCGATCAATTTATCTACTTTGTCGATAACCTTTTTTTAATAAACTCAAAAAACCTGCTCGATAATTTTCAAACATTCTAGACATGTTCATTATTAATTTGAATTATTCTTTGAACAACGTATAACTATTCTAGATATTTTTAGCTAGCTGGTTTCACACGCTAAGAATAGATGTTCATAAGGCTTAGATTTCCACTTGGTAAAAAGATTCAATGGAAAGCAATTCACAAATAACTCATCTCAATCTTTGTCTTCTTAGTTCTTACTACCCATTATGACCCTTTGTTGCAGGTCCTGCACCTAACCTAGCAACTAGGATGCCCGATTAGTTTAAAGTTTGAAAATATGTTTTTTCAACTTTTGATTCAAACTTAACTTGTATTATTAGTAAGTAAGTATTGTGTAATATATACTACTTGAATCTAAACTTTACTATTTTAGTTTAAAGGCCAACATTTCTATCATTCATCCGCTATCAGATGTCTATAACTTTAAATTTTGAATAATACTAGAAGATCGTCAGAATTTATTATTTTTTGTTATTAGTTAATTATTAATGTTTAAAAATATGGGATAAAGTATGTTGTTGAATTATTAAATTAAAAAAATTGAGTTAATAATTAAAAATTTAGAATATTTCTACCGTAAATTATCATTTTTATCTAACAAAAATTAGAATATTAACAAATATATTCATAAAAAGGTAAAAAGAGTCTTGTATTCATAAAAGATGGTTTTTTGTATAATAAATATATCTAAAAATGGATGTGAGTGAGAACAAAAAGTGGTAGTCCCAACTCTTCACTTATAAATATTTATGTGTTAATAATTAAAACTATATTTTTAAAAAATCAGTCATCATTTGAACTCCAAATAAAAGCTACATAGGGGTTGTCATCAATAGGCCATGTAGAAAGGCCTACTAACAAAGCAAATGTTCGGGTAAATTTGTCATCTGGAAATTATCTTTTATATGTATGATCTTGCTTTTTTTTTTTTTCGGATAAATTTGTTAATGTGGTAGTCTTTTATTTTCTGTTAAAAACTGATAGTTTAGTCATATTTCTATTTAAAATTTGACACACCCACAAAAAAAATGAAAAATGAAAGGAGTTCAAATATCTTCGTGGTAAATAAGATGCGATAGCCTCATGTTGCGTGCATGCATGTTTCACTTTCACGTCAAAACGTGAAATAGTGGTAGTACTACTTTATAGGCTTTTCCATGACATTGAAATTAAGGGATGCTACGGTAAAGATGCCATTTTCATCTTTTTGTAAAGACGTTTTTTATTTTGTGGTTGTTATTGATTTAAAAGCGTATTACTAAAAGTGTTGCTTAAAGAGAAAGTGTTACCCTTAATCGTTAACTTGGCTCTGATACCAATTTTTGTAAGTCGACTTTTCTTTTAATTTCTTTTCCGAAATTTCTATTAACTCTTCATATTTTACTTCAAATAAGTTTATAATTTGTATAGATTCAATTGGTGGTGCTTTATTTAAATAATTTGTAAATTTATAATCTAAAGTATTGACCATTTCTACTATTTTTCTTGTATGATTATTTATTACTAGTCCTTAATGTATATTTATAATTCTGATTTTATTTTTATAGTTTTTCAATCTTGTTTTAGTTTATAATATTCTTTTTTGCATGGATTATTGTATATAAAATCTTTTATCTGTTTGTCTTTTTTTTTAATATAATTTCTCAAATCCTCAAAAACTTCTTTTATTTCTACACTTTCTGTTGTTTCTAAATATCTTTTTAATTTTTCAACTTCATTTTCCATTTTTTCTTTCAACAGCTTTAATTCTTTTAAGTCATAATATGGTTTTCCAGGCATTTATAAATTTTTTAAGTTTAATTCCAACTTGTTTATATTTATTCTTATTTCTATCATTTTTATTACAACGTCATCAATTTCGATCTGAAGATTATTTAATTCCCTTTTATACTCCTTTATTTTACTTTTTAATTTTTCCGCCCTTTTTCTTTTTATTTTATTTTCTGGTTTTTCAATCTTTTTATGCTTCATTATTTATTTTAGAATTTCTGCAAACTCTATCATCGATTCATCACTATTTTCTAGAGATTCTATTAATTTTTCTAGCTCTTCAACTTCTCTTTTCAACTTGTCATAAATTATTTTTAGAGCTTCAAATGCTCTTTGATTTATTTCAGAAAACTGTAAATAATTCAAACGATTTTCTCTTTCAAAGAGCTCTTGTTTCTCGTCTTGATAAGTTACATATATTTCTTCTTTATTTATTGTCATAATTTAGTGTTTAGGGTTTCATTTAATTTTTCGACCTTTTTTTGTTAATTCTTTTATTTCAGAATTTTCTTCTTTAATCTTTAACTTAGATAAACTCAAAGGGTTATTAATTTTAGATTCTCTTATTTGAAAATTCGATGAAACTAATTTTCCTGATGGTTCTTTTAATAATAGAACTGGGTTTTCAATAACTTTATATTTTGGTATTTCTGTTTTTATAATTTTCTGAAATAATTCATCGACATAAATTCTTTCTCTGTTTTTAAATATTATACTATGATGGCTATTTGTTAAAGCATAATTTATTGCATATGTAATTGAAAATGGTTCATCATCTTGTTCCATTAGATTCTTTCTGTGAAATTTATAAGCCAAACTTATAGATCTCCCAAGATTTTCAGTTGATAAAGGTATAGCGTATCCAAGATGGGCATTGAATTTAACATTTACGTTTGCCAAGTTTCCATGAACAATTCCAATTATTTGATCTATTGGGTCATCAGTAATTCTTTTATCAAAGATTGTTAGGCTTATTGGAGAATTAATTCCTTTCATATACGTAGATTTGATTAAGACTTGTATAGTACTAATATGAATCCATCCAATTTTGGATCTTTTTTGTTGATCCTTAATTTTCTCAATCTATTTACTCAATTCTTCATCATTTATCAAAGCTATTTCAAGTTCTCCATTGGCGAATTTTATCTTTATAGGGGCTTCAAGTTGAATTTTTCCATAGTATATTATATTTTTTCTATTAAAAACTTCTTTTAAAGGATTTTGTTTATTAAAATTTTCATTTGATTTGAGATTTAATTCTGTTTTTAGAATAGCCTATTTTTCATTATCTAATAAAGTAGTTAATCTATAATAATCAAATTCTTCTGTTAATTCTAAACTTTCTAAATAATTCATAATTGAAAGACTAGGATGAAGATGTACCTTTCTGGAGAAAAATTTCCTTTATTTAGTATATTTTACATAAGGTATTTTTATCTCCAGAGGGGAGATTGTAGATACTAACTCCAGAGGGGAGTTTAGAACTATTTTTCCCTAAAGGAATTCTTCCTCAGACTATAGAATCGCCTCGGCAGCTTCCTCCTTGCTCTCCTAGCATATGAGTACTCTTAGCCTTCTGCTTTCTATTGTCTGATGATCTTACAATTGCCTAAGCAATCTATTTATAATGGTTGGGTCTGATGGACAATTCACATCCTTACCCTTCTTATGACGTCATTGCTTACGTCATTGTTTATTATCTTGCACCAGCTACATTGTTAGTGCTCTATGACCTAAGCGCTTACGTCATTATGCAATAATGTTGAGAGATGCTTCAGATGCACTGTCTTCCTCTTTTATCATGTGGCCTTCAGATGCATTGTCTTCTTCCTTTATCATGTGAGTTGATTCCGTTTCATTATTGCTTTCTTCAGATATTTCTGAGGCACATAGCTGGCATTTGTGGTCTTCTCTGTCTTTTATCAAATAGCAGAGATTCCTCTTTATCCCTTCAGGGAGTTTTTCTAAAAGTCCAGATAAGTTGTAGAATGCTGATTCAAATTCCACTAGGAGTCTCATCTCTCTTTCTTCAATTTCATTTCTCTTACTGGACACAAGCAGAGTATTTCTACTTTTATAATTAATCCTTGTGTGAGATTCCTTCATTATTTTTTGAGTTCTTTTAAAGACCCTTGCTAATGTGCTGGCTAGCCTTCCTTCATGACTGTAAATTGTTAAATCTTGAATCTGATCAATTGGTTGAAAATTTCCTGGGAAGACGGACATGAATATTACTTGGTGTGCTGGAACCAAGCATTCTTCTTCTTCATTAAAAATAGGTTGACTGTTTGTAAATTTTAGGGATATATCCCTTGGATTTACATTGTCAATCATATTTTTAAATCTCTTTACTGCATCAACGAATCCTGCAGGAAACTCACTAATAATTTTTAGATCATTAAAAATTAAAATTGTATCAATTAATCCATACTGAAAAAACTGATAAGTGTCAGATGGGGAAGCATCTGGAAATATAACCAGCTTTGTTAGTTGTTCTTTGGCAATAGGATAATATCCCAAAATTGCCCTTTTTTCTTTAGTCCAATTCAGGACTATATTAAGGGTTTCTCTGAGATTTGATCTACAGACCCTTTTCTTTTCCTTGATTTCAGCTCTTGTAGGAATGTTTCTTATTATCCCTGTTCTCTGGGTTTGAATTGGAGCTTTATCTGCTCTTTTTAGGGTTTTCTCTGAGTGAAGAGCTTCATATTCCCTGAAAGATTCCTTTGCCTCTTCCAGTGTTAAAAACCCTCCTTTATGAATTATCCCTGATTGATGTATAAATGGTGCTGCTTTTTCCCAGGCATCATATACTCCTTTCATGGGGCCATTATAAATTATAAAATATTTTTTATCTTGGGTGGATTTTTTAATAATTTCAGCAATTATTTTATTTTTTGAAATTTTTTCTTCACCTGATTTGTCCACCATGCTTAGCAGGCTGAACTCTGATGGTTTTGCTTATTGTGTTGATTTTATTGCCTCAATGGCCTTCTTGAGGGATTGGATCTGTATCCTTATTTGCTGACAATGCTTGCATTTTTCGAGTTCTTGCTCATATTTTTGAATTTCTTGATCTAATGCGTTGTAAACGAACTCCATTCTCTTGTTAATGTATCTGCAATAACATTTTTGTCACCCTTAATATATTCAATCTTTATTGGATATTGTAACAAAAATAATTGCCATCTTACCAATCGTCCATGATTATAATCAACTTTTAAATTATATCGTATGAAACCTGTTAAGTAACTTGAATCTGTTGTAACACCCTAACTACCAAAGCTCACACTTCCGGCTGCGTGACTCTGATAGTTCGGACATTACGACGACTTTTATATTATTTAATACTAAAATATGAGCCTGTTTAAAACTTTAAATCGCAATACCGATCCAAAAATACTTTCATCCGATATCATACATCCATAAATACCATACAACTTACAAAAACTCATAAAGAGTACATCCATATATATATACAAATATATATAAAAATAATATTACAAACATAATCCAATACAATTCCTATCCCTCTTACAGAATATATCAAGATAAAGGCGAGGGTACAATAAACCATAACTAAAATGATACAGGGCATCACAACAACAATTAAATAAGCTCTTCGTAACTTCTGCGCCCATATCCTGAAAGGGGAAAAATGTAGGGTAGGTGAGAACATCATCCTCGAAAGGGTTCTCAGTAGAGGGTTTTTGGGAATTACTGTAATAGGATACGTGAAGATAAACCGTACTAGTGATTAATAACCGTCTTATGCCTATCTCAGCATAAATGCTTTCATTCTCAATCATGGATCAACATCCATCTCAGCCATTTGGCTCACGGTTCAATCCAGAACCAGCCAATGCTCATATCATTCAAGGCCATTCCGGCTCACAGTTCAATCCAGAACCATTCAATATGTATAATCATACACAGCCATTCCGGCTCACAACAAAACAGCACTTCCACATTCAAAATCATCAAGTTCATGAAACCGGCATTTAAGCCATAAATCATTTTCTCAATTCATTTCACTTCGAAATCAAGTTTCAACTCTTTTCAGCATTTGCTTTAAAGATCTCATTTCTCAAATCATTTCGGCTCATAAGCCACTTTTTCTCAAGGTAAATTCCCCTTTTAAAAACAATGCCACTCTCGGCATCCTCTTTCCAAAACTTCCATAATCATGGCAAGTTAAAAGCCTCTTTGAGATATTCAAAATCACCCATCCAACAATGGGATTTCATAACAAAAGTTTCTCGGCAGAGTCCCAAGTCTTTAGGGGAGAATAACATAACTCATTTCGCCAAATTCATTTAAAATCATTAAAACATTGGCTTTTTGATTTGAGTAAGCAAATAGGATCTAGGCCAAACCGAGTCATGTAATCATTTACTTCTTTCAAAGCCGTTTCTTTTACTTAGGCAAAACCAACTTCAACCCCCATGATAAATTCTAGAACGTTTCAACTGTTCAAAATTGTTTTAGTCTTGCAAGAATTCAGAATTCAAAGAGTACTTAAAACCTTTCTCAAAACATTTCAAAATGAAACTTGTCAATAGACCTTCAGGTTCTTTTAAAGTCATTGAAACTTCTTTAATTGAAACCCCCAAGTCAAATTCAAAGGCATAAACCCTTTTCACATCCAAACAGCTTTAAAACACAAGTTTCATCTAAATAACTTTCTCCTGAAAGAGATACAATGCCTTTCTTAAGAAGCAAGACTAAATCACAATTTCCTCTTTATTAATTCAAATAAAATAGTAGAAGTCTTTAACTCATCATTTTCCAGACAACATTTCAATAAAGACTCGGATTTTATAGAAATTTTCTCAATGGATTAAACTCATTTCAAATCTTTAAAGAATCAACTTCAAACATTATATTTCACAAGCCACAGAATAATTCAGCCAAACCAACATCCATAGTCATTCGAGTCAATCAATTAATACATAAGGCAGATACAATCACCAAATACACAATATCTCACATCAGTACCCATATGTAATAATTCCAATAATAAACTATAGTTTTTGGAAAGCGCACCTACCTCAAAACGCAATTCCATAATCCAAACGTCTTACAGAGTCCTTTCCGCCTCAACCCGAACTGACGGTAATCAAAACCTCAGCTCTCAGCCACTTTCGCAATATCCATAGAAACACTAATTGAAACATACAATAACCGAGACTCAATCTTATAGCGATTAATGCCGCAAAACCTCAGCGTATGATAACAGGACAGTAACCGAAAGAGCTTTCATATCGAAAACGCTTACCAAAACTAAGAAAGAACGGCCAAATCAAGCAACAGTAGTCCCGGCGGTGGTTCTGGCAACAATCGCGCTACACCCGATGACCAGAACGGCAGCAATCAGAACTCAAACCTATGTTACCAAACCTCAGAGTCTTTAACCAAGCATTACAGAATACTGACTAAAAGGGCTTTCCAAAATAACACGCTTACCGCAACAAGGGAAGAACTACACCGAGTAGCGGCAGCCCCGATGGTGGTTCCAGCAACACCCGCGCCACTCCCGGTGAGCGTAATGGTGGAAGAAGCAATGCAACCACTCCAAATGGCAAGCACGGCGACGAACAACACCAGCGGCGGTGAATGGCAGTAGCTCCGGCGTGGGTCCGGCGGTGGCAACTCGCGATAACTCCTAGCACAAACAGCCTCAGTACAACTCTCATGGCAGAGGTGAATTTTAACGGATAAGGAATGCTGAGGACGGTTTAGTGCTTACCAAATGACACCGCTTCAGTGGCGGTTTCCGGCGGACAGGCACGGCGGCGCGGCCCCAGACAGCAGAGGCGATAGCGAGCACTGGGGTTCAGTGAGCAGATTCGGCGGCGGGAGGAGGCACGAACGACGGCGGCAACAGCAGCACCTTCCTCCACCCCACGCGTGCGCTCTCTGTTCGTGAGCCGCCAAGGACGGCGACGAAGGAGACCTTGGCAGCAACAACGACGCGGCCTCTGATTTCCTTTTCTGAGCTCCTCCCCCGTTCTCTCTGTGTGTGTGATCATTGGGGTGAGAGGGGAGAAACAGGGTAGGGGGTGCTGCTGAGGGTTAGGGAGAAAGGGTAAAATGTTGGGTGAAAATTAGGGTTAGGGCTAGTTTAGTAATTTCAATTAAAAATTGGAAACAATATAATAATTGAAATCCAAATTAAATCCAACACTAATTATATATAGAAAATACTATTTGCTCACCAATTTCACAAATTATTTTCAATAAAATATCCAAATCAAATAATTAGGAGTAGTATAATTAAATCCTTTATTTTCCAAAGTAGCAGTATTAATATTGAAAATATTAATTATTTAATTCAAATCATATAGAAATCCTTATTATTTTGCAACTACCAACTTTATACTCTGAATATAGAAAATAATCCAATAATTGTGAAATTGGATAATAACCATAACTTATCTCAAATTCAATAAATCAAAACTTGCCTTAATTATCTTTAATAAAATAATTTCTGAAATTAAAGCTATAAATAACTATATGATTTGAGACTTGATCATAAAAAGACTTTTCAAAGATTCTGGGTCTTACATCTGTCCTTAATGTAAATTCTCTGGGTAGTAAATCAATTTTCCATTTCTTAAGAGATTTAATTGCTGCTAGAGTTTCCTTTTCATGAGTAGTATATCTCTGTTCTGTTGGAGTAAAAGTCCCTGAAATATACCTGCAAAGTAATTCTTTTGGGGAATATTTAGAATCTAGTGATTCTTTTTCTTGTTCCAAACCTTTTATAGTTTTCTTAGCTTTTAGACATCCTGACTAGGTTATGTCTGAAGCATCTGTTTCCACTATTAAGTAGTCATTTTCTTCTGGAATATAAAGTTCTGGAAGTTTTTCACATAATTCTTTTACTCTTTGAATTTGCATACTATCTTTTTCTTCCCATTTTCATTCTTTTTTAGTACTTATTTTTGGAAATAAGCTTTTAGTATATTCTGTTATATTCTTTAAAAATTCTTGATCAGAAATATAATTTATACACCCTAAAAATCTTTGTAATTGTTTTCTATCTTCTGTTTTATTGGGAAATAAATTTACCTTTTCTAAAACATTTGGTTGAAGTTTTAGCTTTTCTTGAGTAGATAGAATTAATCCAAGAAACTCTATTTCTTGTTTTGCTATTCTTGCTTTCTTTTTGCTAAGAACTAATCCTTTTTCTATACATCTTTCTAAAACTATTAATAATTTTTGAAGATGATCTTCTTTATCTTGTTTTGTAAAAATTAGTATATCATCAATGTATACTAAAACAAATTCATTTAATTCTTTTAGATTTTCTTCCATAAATCTTTGATAAATACCTGGGGCTTGTTTTAATTCGAATGGTAATACATTCCATTCATAGAGCAACACACTTGTTGTTACTTAATCTTATAATTTCTTTTTCCAAAAGATCTCTACATTCTAATGAGAACTCTTCTCTATCTCTTGCGGAATAAGGAATTTTATTTGGAACATTTATCTCTTTTGTAGGATCTTTTAATTTAATGCTTACTAATTCTTTATTTGTATTTTTAATATCTAAAGGATTTTCAGCACAAATTTCATCCAAAAGTTCTTCTATCTTTATTTCAAGATTATTTTTTGGAATATTTATCTGAAAGTATAGATTTAAATAACATGTTTCTAATATAGAAAATATTTTAAATTTTAAGATCTTATCTATAGTAGTAGTTGGTATTTTTATACGTTTTGATTTTTGATTTATTGAGGAATCGTGTGGAGCTTTTAAAACTATATATGTTAATTCTTGAATGAATGGATGATATAGCTTTAAAAAGTTATTTCCTATGATAAAATCCATTCCAGAATCTAACATATATATAGATGGAACAATGAACCTATAATTTTGAATAAAAATTTCAGAATAAAAATTTCAGCCATCTCTGCTTTTTGGTCAATTTTATGTATTGATTTGTCAGCTATTCTAACTCTTAATGGTTTCTTTAATTTTTTCCAATCAAGTTTTATATTTGTACTAGTAAAGCATTGTGTTGCTCCAGTATCTATGAAAGTATTTATAAACTTTTTTGTTATTTTTATAGTAATAAATGTGGCATTATTACTCAGTCTCTGAGTCTGTTTCTGAGACATATTCAAAAATATAGTCTAAGTTATCATCAGATTCTTCTAATGGTTCCATGAAACAAGACTTAGCAATTTCTATTTGTTTGGTAAGATCCTTTTTATCCTTCTTTTTTGGACATTCATTTGCATAGTGTCCTTCTTCTTGGCAATACCAACATTTACAATTTTCTTTTTTATTTGGGCAATAGTCATTTTTTTGTCTTTTGTTTTTATTGTTATTTCTTTTTCTAAAATACCTCTTTTTTCTTCAGTTTAGATAGTATTTTCTTTTTCTAAATTGATATTTTCTTTTTCTTTGAAAATTTTTATTAAGACCATATTTTTGGGGTATCTCTTCATTATCCTCACAGTAAATTCTAATTATATTTGCAAATCTTTTTTGAGTTGCTTCTTGCATACAACGTTCTTTTATTTCCTCTCTTATTGCAGAGGTTGCTCCACCAAAATTATTTTCAATTGTCCCTCTATTTATTTCTCTTATAAATCTTCCCATTATAAATTCATTAGCAGGATATGGAAGTTTTGTTATATACATACTAAGATAATGGTCTTTATCTTCTTCTTTTAATTTATAATAATGTATTCTATATTCACATATATAAGATTCCACATTACATAAATCA
>NC_029792.2:19473443-19475969 GCF_000816755.2 Arachis ipaensis
GTAAGATCCTTTTTATCTTTCTTTTTTGGACATTCATTTGCGTAGTGTCCTTCTTCTTGGCAATACCAACATTTACAATTTTCTTTTTTATTTGGGCAATAGTCACTTTTTTGTCTTTTGTTTTTATTATTATTTTCCTTTCTAAAATATCTCTTTTTTCTCCAGTTTGGATAGTATTTTCTTTTTCTAAATTGATATTTTCTTTTTCTTTGAAAATTTTTATTAAGACCATATTTTTGAGGTATCTCTTCATTATCTTGACAGCAAATTCTAATTATATTTGCAAATCTTTTTTGAGTTGCTTCTTGCATACACCGTTCTTTTATTTCCTCTCTTATTGCAGAGGTTGCTCCGCCAAAATTATTTTCAATTGTTCCTCTATTTATTTCTCTTATAAATCTTCCCATTATAAATTCATTAGCAGGATATGGAAGTTTTGTTATATACATGCTAAGATAATGATTTTTATCTTCTTCTTTTAATTTGTAATAATGTATTCTATATTCACATATATAAGATTCCACATTACATAAATCATATATCTGAATATTAGCTAAATAGTTTTTTGCTTCTTGATATTCTTTATTATAGACTTCTTGTCTATGATCTATAATATTTTTTCCAAAAAATTCTTTATATAGAATCATCATTATATGTAATATCTTATCATAAGCTGTTGTTTTTGTTGCTAATTCTTCTATTATTTGGTTTTCTATTGATGTCATATAATCTCTTACAGTTCCTTTAGTATGAAACCCTATGTAATTCCAAATATCTCTTCCTGACAATTCACTAAGTTTTGGATTAGTAAAGGCTTCTAATAAGAAGGAATTCAACCAGTTCTCGAAAATTTCTTTTTCATTCTTTTTACAATCTAAATCGAGCATTCTTTCTCCTTCTATTTTCTGGATTTTAGGAACGTATTTTGATGGTATTTTTGTATATTTTGAATCTTTATTTATAAATCTCTTTTTAAAAGCAAAATTTTCAAAACATGTTTCCCATTTAAATTGAGATTGACTATCTTTAGATATTCCAGCTTCATTTTTTACTTGTATTGGAATTGCTGGTTCTTCGTCACTTGAATAATCTAGGATGTGTTCTTCATTTTCTATATTTTCATAATTTACTCATTCTTCTTCTATTTGAAATCCCTGTTCCATAATATTATTTTCTTGAGCCATTTTTAATTGTTTAAAAAGCATTGTAACTTCTTCTAATTTTTCTTCGATATTCATAATTTCAATGGTGGTTTTACTTTTAATTCTGTTATGTTGATTATATTTTGAAAATTTTCTTCTTTGGGATTCTCTTTTTCCTTATTTCTTTGAAATTTTATGGATACTAAAATTTCTTCAAGCATATCTACTATAGAATTTAATTGTGGGTTAAAAGTATGATAAAGATGTGGGGAATCATTTCCATGGTAGCATTTTTTAGAAATTCCGTGTGAAATATAAGTTTTTTTCAGGTTTTTGAAGTCCTTTAATAAAACTTATAGTAAAATAAAGATTTTGAGAAAAATCATTTTGTATTGATTTTAGGAATTCGGTGTCATTACAATTAACATTAGTTAAAATCATTAGTTTTTGATCTATTAATTTTGATAATTTAATAATTTCTTCTCTTAAATTTTCTAATTTACTTTTTTTCCATTAGGTAACGTTTTTTCTTATAAAAAGTTACAGTTTTAAGTGAAAAGTGTGGTTTTAGAATGTATGGTTTAGATTTTATCACGTAGACGTCTTTAGAAAAAATTGTTTTTGTGATGTTTATATGAGTGGTGGCTTGAAATCAATACTGCGTTGATTATCAAATTGGATAGGTTGCTTAATTATAAACTGTGTACCACGTAGATATTAATAGCTAGGTAATGATAGAGATATAATAAACTAAGCAAGGTTATTTTATTTTAATATTTATAATTTTTTATATTATTTAATTTCATTTTTTAATTTTAAAAATTAGAACACAATTTTAATTAACCATAGAAATAAATATTGAAATACTTGCTCTAATTACTTTTTGCATTTTGGTCAATTTCACTTCTTTGATTTATGTTCGGTTGTTCGTTGGATCGATGGAGTAAGGATTGTTGAAGATGAGGGTTGGAACCGGAGCGCGAGAGTTGAAGAGAGAAGGAGATCCAAGAGTCATTGGTGGGTCGACGGATGGGACCACCTGAAAGGACACTCCAATACTAAAGTAAGTACCGTATGAATAGGCAGCTAATTAGAGTAAGATGTGATGTACCTTTTTGGGAAGGGGTAGATTTCTTCTATTTATTCCGTATTTTTGGGTGGGTCCTCTCATTTGTCCCATTAACCTAAAAGCTTTTGCCAACTGTCAAGATTTTCGTTAAGAAACGGTTCCATGCTAGAGATACTATTGTCCGAGTGGATCGCAAATCCGTCGGGTTGTAAATTCGTCGTGCAGACTCCCAATTCATATTAGGCTGGGTCAGAATAATTTAAAATGTTTTATTATTGTAAAATCTTTCTATATTTATAATTTAATATGTTTAAA
>NC_029792.2:19476021-19477110 GCF_000816755.2 Arachis ipaensis
ATTTGGCATCTAATTGAATTGGAGAGTACTATTTGCCGAGCTTTAATATGATCAGATTTATAAGTAAGCATCTCTTGCAAAATATGAGCAACACCAAATTCCTCGAGAGCCCAAACCTCCATTTCACCTACGCGCTGTCCTCCTTGTTTTCACGAAGAAGTATTGCGCTATTTACCAGTTAGTGGTATTATTGGACTGATCCTTTGGTGAGAAATGTTCTTCGTTTTAGATAATGAAACCATTTCATTACTACCAACCCAAAGAAATACGACCTCTCTGAGATATACAGTTTATGCCGGAAAGGTACGAAGTTGGACTAATTTGGAATATATATATTGGCTGAAATAATTTGGTTAATAATAATGGTTAACATTTTAGAATTACCTATGATTTTAGTTTTGTCTATGTAGTATTTTTTAATGTATGTCAAATTTAATCAATTATGATGTAAAAGAATAGGTTATAATTTGTTATTTTTTATTATCAATTAGTTATTAATATTTAAAAATATAGAATAAAATATGTTGTTGGATTACTATACTAAAGAAATGCTCTTTTCCAACTTTTTCTTTAATCTCATAAATATCATTATAGCAGTTTTAAATCGTCGCAATTATTTTTAACACTCGAATTAAAATTGTGGAACAGCGGCTACAAATTACCGCAAATAAATTTATTTGTTTTGTAGTAGTTATACCAGAAATTTTTATAAACTGTCGCGAATCTTATTCTCCTCGTCTTAAAGGATGACAGTCTCATAACCGTTGGTAATCTATTTTGCAGTAATTTTAAACCAGTGCAAATACCTAAAGAATTGCCGCTAAATTTCATATACCTTATAGTGTCTGTACATTATTTTTATAAAAAATATTAGGAGAATAAATTATTTTTTCCAATCAAATCTAACTAAATCTTTTATTAAGCTATTGGACCAACTTAATTAAAATTTAGTTACTAAAATAATTTTGGTCATATAGAATCACCATATTTTTATATATTTTTTATTTTTGATAATAAAAATAATCGATAAAAGTGAGAAAAAAAAATATAACTTTAGTCTGTTATAAAGTTATAGAGTTGATATCATTA
>NC_029792.2:19477258-19477528 GCF_000816755.2 Arachis ipaensis
ACCGATAAAAAAAAACATATAAATTATTATATTTAGTAACATATGAGCTATGACAATTCCGCATAATTAATTTGCCTTACTACTTACTCCTAATAATTAAGACTCTGGTTGATCATATCCTGTTGAACGTTGAAAATATCATGTTTAACGTTGAAAGGTCTGTCCCATCAATCAAGTAAAGTAGATTCTGGAAAAATTTATGGATACGACTTTTCTTGTTCTCTCTTTATAAGATAAGATAGAAAGTTTTTTAACGTTTTTCTTAGAGTA
>NC_029792.2:19477585-19478267 GCF_000816755.2 Arachis ipaensis
ATATATATGACTATTAAATTATTTTAAAGAATAAATTACCATTTGTACCATGAAAGATACAGACGCTGACAAATGTACTCATATAAGAATAAAACGACAATCGTAACCACAGAAGATGGTATCTGTGTGCCAAGAATACCCGGACGTTGGTTACGCAATTGGTCCGTTAGGGTACTCTTGGCACACGGAAGCAGTGGAAGAGCTTAGTTCAGACAAGGGGGGCCATGGCCCCCCAAACTTTTTATAAAAAATTTAGTAGTACTTTTTTAAAAGATAAAAAATAGTTCAATTGACTTAAATACTTTACTAAGGATATATATTCAAATTTTTATATAAAATAATAATAAAAATTCAAAGAATTGATACAATTTTTAAGAGGAAGGCTAGTATTTAAGAAGGAGAACATATAACTTTTACAATATCAACACTTGTAGATAGTTCTTCTACTTTAATGAATCATGAAAAAAGTGAGATATAACCTTCAAAAGTTCAAAAAGTTACATCTGATGACTTTAACCTTAACTTTTTGGAATGAGATCTTGAAAAACGGTTTTAAATTTGACAATGTCACCCAAACCAGAGAGATGAGATTAGACGAGCTTATCTTAAATGGGGTCCATATCAAAAATATTTTGATAATTATTTTCTATCTGCCCCCCCCCCCCAAAATTTTTTTTCAAAT
>NC_029792.2:19478364-19490652 GCF_000816755.2 Arachis ipaensis
TGGGTACAAAATTTATTCTATTTTAAATGTTAATAAAAATAAATTTATCAATGGTTTTCATAATTTGTGTGTTTATTAAATTATTTTATTATACATTGACTTAATCACTTCGAAGATCTCTTGTGTGCAAGCATTATTGTTTGGTGCAAACCTATCAGAGAAAAAATCTAATATTAAAAAACACATAGAAACACATAAAATTAACAAACTTAAGATTAAAAAATAGTATGTACTCATGCTTGCATGCCATCGAGCCAAATCCTCAGCCGGATGATGGGCAGTGGTAGAGGGGCATCCTTGTAACACCCTATTACACAAAACTTTATGCTTAAGCCATAAAACAGAGGTGGTGTGGTGTTACGACTTCTAAAACAAGATATATACATAATAGTATCTGAAAAAGAGTAATATACGAGGAGCCTTGAAAAGCAGGTAAATCAAATTCGCAAAATAAAAAGCGCAATGCTCAGGAAACGAGATTACTTGCGTGCTAAAAAACCTAAAGATCATATGTGTAACTAAACAAAAAAGAGCATAAAGAGTCAATGATACAAAATAACTAGCTCCTACTCAGCCTGTGAAGCCAAGGTTGGCCGGAGAATATTTACATACATATATATATCCCCAAAATACCTAAAAGGAAAGATAAAACCTTATACTCTCCTTTAGCCTCTATGAGGAACAAAATAACAAGTTTCTTGGAGAGAAAGCTAAGCACATATTTACATAAAATCGCCCAGAAAACACTCAGTTTATGTCGGCCGATTTCTAGATCACGCGTTCGCGTGATTGATGCGGACACGTGGGAGGTGGTTTTCGCATCTGACGCGAATGCGTTAGCAATGCGGTCGCGTCACACGCCTTCCCTTTTTTTTTAATACATGCAAGTATGCAATTATGCAGTATGCAATGCTAATGCAAATGCTATGAATAACATCCAAGTTCAATAAAAATAATATAAAAATCAAACAATACGAAATAAAAATTGAAAAAAAAAGAAACGACCATACCATGGTGGGTTGTCTCCCACCTAGCACTTTTAGTTAAAGTCCTTAAGTTGGACATTGGATGAGCTTCCTGTTATGGTGGCTTATCTTAAATTCATCCAGAAATCTCCACCAATGTTTGGAATGCCAACAGCCTCCGGAGTTCCAAACTAGGCATGTGAAGCTTTTGAGCAGCTTCAAACAGGTTCTCAGGCTCCCGGGGTGACGAATGTCAGAATAGATTCCAGGATCCCAAACTTTACTTTTAAATCCGCCTTTGTCTTGATCTATATTCTTCGAGTCGGGCGGTTTAGAAATTGTATTCTCACCAAGATGACCAAACGTCTTCCGAGACCCATTCAATTGAACTTGGTACCAATCCGTGCACTTCGAATTGAAGCGTGGGACCTTATTGAACCTTGCGCACCAGCTCTGAGTACGAGCCATTTTCCTCTTACTCTTAAAGCCGCAGAGAGCTCTAAGCTGGCCATCTATTTCAAGCAAACCATATTCAAGTGGAAAAGTAAAGATAAAGGTTAAGGATTGTACTCACTTGAAGCTTGTATTAGGTGGTAATGGCCTTGGGATGGGTGTTTCCAGTGGTTCTGTAAGTTCTACTCCCTTGTAATCTTCTGTGAATTCCTCCACTTCTTTGCAAAATTCTTCAGCTGCAACTGCGTCCTGATCAAGTCTTCTATGTCTTCCTCATCACTTAAGTCATACGTTGGAGGTTGAGAGAAATCTACCTCGACGTCATCTTCGTATTCACTTGGGTAAGGTTCTTCTGGCTCAAGGAATTCAGTTGCGGATGTGAGTTCGTGACTAGGATAGCTTGATTCAAGATCGTCACTACCAATGGAATCAACTTCTTGGTCTGTTCCGTCCAATTTTTCACAAGGCATATGCTGTGGAGGTTGTGCGCTGTCCTCCTTGGCATCAATTTCGGACTTCTCAGCAGAATCCTTTACGGTTCTTGATTCCCATGGAGGTTCAGCATCTCCTAAATCTTCAACCACTTCCTCCTCTACAACTATCATGGCTTCCTGTACTCGTTCCAGTACAAAGCCATGCTCCTCATTATCCACTGAGGTCTCTAGTGTCTCCTTCATGCTACGCTCTTCTTTTGATTCTCCACATGCAGCCATGGGAGTACTTTGAGTTCTCAGATGTCGGGAAGCTATTAAATTTACTACCTTAGTTACGGCAGTAGTGAGTTCCAGTACGCCCTTTTCTATCTTTGCTTGCCTTTGAAGAAGAACACGAAGTTTGTCATTCACTGGAGGTTGGGGTGGGTGTGAGGTTTCATTGGTTGGGGGAGAGGGTTCAAACTAAGAATGTGGTGGTTCTTGGGAGTAATTGGATTGGGATTGTGGTGGATAAGGGTCATATGGTGGTGAATGGTGAAAAGGAACTTGTGAGTGTGGTGGTTCAAATCTACGTTGAGAGGATGGTCTATAAGCACAGGGTGGGGCTTGTTGGTAATTGCAAGGTGGTCTACCATGTCTATTAGCTTGGTATGCATTGTATAGTGGTCATTGCCCATGATATCTTGGAGGGTGTTGTTGCCTAAAAGGTTGATCAGATCCTCTTGGCTCCATCCATCTTTGATTGCTCTAACCTTGATGCATGTTCCTGCTATAACTTTCGTTCCCTTCAACAATATTAGAACCAAACTCAAAGCGAGAGGGGTGAAAATTCATAGTAGCTAATAAAAATAAAAAAGGGAAAAACAAAAACAAATAAACAAATAAAAGAAAAATATTTACAATAACCAATAATAAGGCACACGTTTGCAGTTCCCTGGCAACGACGCCATTTTGACGATCGGTTTTTCTATCGGTAAAGAAATGCAAAAATATGATCGCGTTGTAAGTATAGCTTCTAAACCAACAGAAAATCCTTTCGTACAAACATTTTAGTTGTCACAAGTAACAAACCCCTTTAAAATTGATAACCGAAGTATTTAAACCTCGGGTCGTCTTCTCAAGGAACTGCAGGGAAGTATGTTCTTATTATTGGTCATGAGTTTTGTAAATTGGGAGTTTTGAAAGTAAGAAACAAGTAATTTAAATGGCAAGTAAAATAAATAAATGACTATAAAATAAATTCTTGGCAAGGTATGAAAATTCAGAAGTCCTATCCTAGTTACTCCTATAAGAATGGAAGTTAATCCCACTTAGTTAACCCTTATGAAAGCAAGGGAAAGTCAAGTGAACTAATTAGTTAGATTCCCAAGTCCAAGCCAACTCCTAAGCAAAGGCTAGAGTTAGTGGAATACCAGTCAATTTAGCTGACATAACAACCAATCACGGATAGTTGATAACTCAAGAGCTTCCAGTTAATCAATTAAAGCCAATAATATAAAAATCTAAATAAGAATCAATGATCTGAAATACCTCAATTGCATTAATAAGAGAAAATCAATCTAAACATAAAGACTTCACAAATCAATCTGGCAACATAAGTAATTAAATGAGAGCATTAAAGCATATGGAAGTAAAAGAGAAATATAAAGTAAAAGGAATATTGAACCTGATGAAGAGTTGAAATTCTAAATCCTTTAAGAGGAATCCTAATCCTAAAACCTAAGAGAGAGGAGAGAACCTCTCTCTAAAAACTACATCTAAGACTATGAAAAGTGAATAATTGAAGACATCCCCATGAATCGATGCATTCCCCCACTTTACAACCTCTAATCTGTGCCTTCTGGACTTGGATCTGGGCAAAAAAGGGTTTCAGAAATCGCTTGGAGCGTTTTCTGAAATTTCTGGTGCTTGGCGTCTGTCACGCGTCCGCGTGGGTCACGCGGTCACGTCATCTGGAGTTTTCCTTATCACGCGTTCGCTTCGGTCATGCGTTCGCGTCATCTGTGTTCTGCTTAAGGCGCGCGTCCGCGTCAGTCACGCGTTCGCGTCGCTGCCTTTTTGCGCTGGGCATGCGGCCGCGTCGTCCATGCGTTCACGTCGCTGCCAGTTTCTTCAAAAACTCCATTTTGTGCTTTCCTTCCATTTTTGTATGTTTCCTTTTCCATCCTTTAAGTCATTCCTGCCTTAGAAGATCTGAAACTTCTCAACACACAAATCACGGCATCAAATGGTAATAAAGGATAATTAAAATAAATAATTTCAAGGCATAGGAAACATGTATTTCACATATATCACACAATAAGGAAAGGAAAGTGAAACCATGCAATTTATGTGAATAAGTTGGTGAATGGTTGAATAAATCACTTAAATTGAGCACAATATATATCATAAAATATGGGTTTATCACCTAGCAAGGTGCCTATCGACCTGCATCTGAAAATAACAACACAGTATGGGGTGAGAACCGGAGGTTCTCATCATGGTAGAGGTGCCACGCACATAATATATAAGGTCCTGGGAATGCCAGAGGTAATCCTAGAACGCCGACACTCAGTTATAAAACTTAAGTTCTAAACAGAAGCCATAAAAAGGTAAGTGTACTAAGGAAATCTAAACTTACTTACTTAAACCTAACTTTATCACCAAAACGGTCCACCTTAACTCCGCTCCTCCATCACCAATGATTTAGCAAAGACAGACAACCAAACAATTTCACGCACAAGTATAAAACAGGTAGTGCAGGTAGCAAATATAGCAATTAGCATAATATATATTCATTTAGGCAATCCCAAGTAATGCATAGCAGACAAAACAAATAGACTGTCCGAAAAGGCTGATGAGGCTCATCTGTCGGTTATCCAGCCAACCCGACAAGTCCGAAACCCTTAGACTGTCCCTCGTCGCACATCCCCATGAGTCTATGCATCGATTTTATCATTTCATTCATAATTCATACATTCATTCATTCATATATAACTCACTCAATGGGGGATATCCATTCCCGGGGATTTATACGTATCCGGTCACCCTTACGACGTAGGGTCAACAGAGTATCGAGTTTCAATCTGGAACACGTGATGGCAAGCCACGATTCTGTTACCCAAGGAAACTCGTATGTCAGATATCATTAAATTCATAAGCCGCATAATATTTATAACCATTCATATTCATTATACAATCAATCATCATAGCCATCCCATCATAACTTCTTTTAACCTTCACATCATTCTCTTATAATTCATCATGTTTACCTCTTTTCTTCATCCCCAAGTTACCTCAATTTCCTACCCTCAACTAATTACTAGGCTTAGTATTATATTTTATAACTAAAAGGATGAGAATAGAGGTTTAGAAGTCTGAAATTTGATTTAAAAACACAAAAATCCAGTTTTGCAGAAAACAGATACCACGCGTACGCGTGGGTATGCATTTAGGCCAAGACGCATACGTATCTCCTGATTACGTGTACGCATATGCGCCAAGCAGTAGCGCATGGTCACGCATGAGGATCTTGCATACGCATAAACCTCACGTCACGCGTACGCATCGGACACGCGTACGCATGGGCGTGCAAACTTAGCCCATTACGCGTACGCATAGGATTGTTCGCGCACGCATGCAATGGAGGCAGTAGCCACCATACACGAATGAAGGTTTTGCGTACGCAAAAATCTCATGCCACGCGTACGCGTGGGCGTACGTTTTTCCAAAAATTTTTACCAAGTCCAAACCTGCAGATTTACCATTTCAAATCCCAAACTTCCGACGCTAGGGACGGATTTATTCCTTGGGGAGTGGGGGCAACTGTCCCAGTGAAATTTCAAAAATTCCTGAGTAGTTCTTTGTGAAAGGTCTTAATTGCCTCCACTATAAAATTAATTTTGACCCCACCCCAATCAAATCCCTAACCCTTCTTTTTCTCCCTCAATTTTCTTTATTGCTCCAGCCTCCGCAGTCTGCCTTCCTGTCTCCAGAGACTAGAGCCATTGTTGGCTTGCTGTCGCGTGCCGCCACTCCACGTCTCAGCCAGTGTCACGGCTCTCTCCCCACTGACGTCTTTGCCTTCCTTTCTCCAGAGTCACTGCCATGTCTCTGCCAGTGTCACTGGTTCACTGGCTCTGTCAATTTTCCCTTGCATCGCCTCGATTCTCCCGCCATCCCGTGTGGCTCCGTCAGTTTCTCCTTGTATCGCCGCCACACCACGTCTGGTGGAGTGGTGGTTCTGCCTTCTTCTTCAGCGATCGGTTCTTCCTTCTTCTTCTGCAAACACAGTCTGCGATCCTCTTCTCTCTTCGGTCTTCTGCAGAGAACGCCTTCGCCTGTTGCCTGCTGCCACTAGGTGTCGCACCGCTACTGGGTTCTACCTTTTAGAGTTCAGCTATTCAGATTCAGTCTTGGATTATTCTTGGTATATTCATGAATCATGATTCACCGAAACTAATATCTGCTTGCTTCATTGCTTATTCACTTCTTTGCTTCATTGTTGTTTGATAATTGATACAGTTGGTTTGTTAATTATGATTGAATTTGTTCTGATGATGCAATTACAAATTTAGTTTCATTAATTTGTTTGTTAATTATTTTTAGTTGATTTATGCTCTTCTTTGATTTTATAGCAGTTTCTGTGAAAAAAACTTTTTTATGAGTTTGGCTTACTGCATACTGTTCACTATCAGTTTGGTTTTAAGGTGAGTACAGAAAAGGAGATTGGTTAGATTTAGGTTTCTCTTACTGTTGGAAGTCCTCAATTGTTTTGTAGTTTTATTTTGCTGATTTTGTTTCCTTAGAGAAATTTTGGAGATTGGTTAGAGCTTGAAGATTTGAGCATGTGATTAATTTTTGAAACTTTGGGGCTGCATTTTCAAGTTGTGAAAATGATAGTTTTAACTGTTTTGAGTATTATAGTTGATTGAAGGGTGTTCTCATTTTGCCTTTCTTCAGCAGAGAATGCCTTCGCCTGCTGCCGCAGGGTGCCACACTGCTACTACTAGGTTCTGCCTTCTAGAGTTCAACTGTTCAGATTCAGTCTTGGATTATTCTTGGTACATTCATGAATCATGATTCACCGAAACTGATATCTGCTTGCTTCATTGCTTATTCACTTATTTGCTTCATTATTGTTTGATAATTGATACAGTTGATTTGTTAATTATGATTGAATTGTTCTGATGATGTAATTGCAAATTTAGTTTCATTAATTTGTTTATTAATTATTTTTGTGTATTGACTTATTAGGAATTAGGAATTTGAGATATTATTAGTTGTTGTTTATCAATTTTGTATTTATAATTTTGTACTGTAATTTTCAATTTGTGTAGAATTGTGAATATTTTTATTAATTAATTAACTTAGATTTATAATTTTATCCTATTACTAATGGAGAAATATTTTAAAAGAACTTTATCATTGGAGATTGGATCTCAAAACAATTCATGAACTTCGTAATCGTATGGGAGATGAATTTTTAAATGATTATTTAGTGACATAAATAGAAAGAGAGACATTTGATTGTATTGACAATGAAAAGATTATTCAATCTTTTCAAAATATGAAACCTAGAAGAATGAAATTCTAAATTATTTCTTATTATTTTGAATTATTATTTTATTATTTTAATTTATTGATTAAATAATTTAAAGAATAATAATATTTTATAACATCATAGTATAATTATAAAAATTATTATTATATTATATATATTTTGCCCTCACTGATAGAATTTTCTGGATTTGTCACTGTCCGACACGCATAACTTTTTCGTTTTAAGTCATTTTTCCTCCATTTTTCGAATAACGTAAACTTCACGGACCAAATTTTCATATAAAACTAATTTGAAATCATTTGGGGGTCCGAAAGCCAAGTTATGGGTCACCGAAGTTCGGCCGAAAACCAATTTTCACAAAACTTCAAAAACCTCATTTTCTTTAACATTAGGTTCAATATCCATTTTCTATACATATATTCAACACAACACCTATCATAGCATGTCCTGTGATGACAAGTCATCTTATACTAGCTTTTCAAGCATTTTTCACTTGTTTCATTAGGTTTTATGCACTTTCTTGCACAATAAGTAAGTGATTTGGAGTGGATTTTCATGGTTATGTTAAACCAATCAACCATCATTTAATTGATACACAATCATAGGGTTTAAGCTAGAATTAGTTAATTTTATGAAGGATTTAGAAACTTTGTGAATTTGGTGATACTTTGATATGTTTATTTGGTTACTTGTAGGAGAAGAAAAGAAAGAACCATGAAAGCGTGCTCAACCAAAGCGTGGCCCATGGCCATAAAAGCGTAGCGCTCAACTCAATCAAGGAACAAGGCCTAGCATAGCGCTCACTAATTGAGCAAAACGTTCACAAATTGAACGCTAGTGAAAAGGGAACCAAGAAAGCAAGGGCGCTACGTTGAGTTTTCAAACTGAGCGCTCAAAGGAGCTCAGCAAACAAGCCCAGCGTTCAATTAATTGAGTGCTACGTTAAAATGTTTTAACGTTTTCGGGCATGGCAAAAGAAGAAAAGCAAGGGGCATTGAAGCCAAGGGAGAGCACCAAGGTTCGAAATGGGAACCATGCGCATAAGAAGGGCGCTACGTTGGAACTCCCAACTGAGCGCTACACAACAATGCTTAGTACAAGGAAATTGGCCAAAGTGAAGCCAGCAAGATTCGAAGAGGGAACCAAGGGAAGCTAAGTTTAGCGCTACGTTGGAATTCACTCACTGAGCGCTACACATGATGAGGAAATTGGCAAAAGGGGATAGCCAGGGCTCGAAAGTGGAAACCAACACACAAGGCATGTAGCGCTACGTTCTCTTCATTCACTGAGCGCTACACTGGAGGGCTAGGCACAAGGCAAGGGAGCGCTACGTTTTCTTTCTTAACTGAGCGCTCCACTGGAGGTGGCCCTTGGTCTAATTTTCGATCAAAAGCCATCTTGGATCCACCTCTTTACCAATTTGAAAGCCCACTCCAAATCCTAAAAACCAAAATTATAAAGTGTATAAATAGGAGTTCATTTGATTTGAGAGGACCTTTTTTTTACCTTTTTTTGCTCACTTTTACACTTTATCTTTTGGCTCATTTTAGTTTTACCTTTTGCTCATTTTTAGTTTTCACTTCAGCTAAATTTTAGTTTTCACTTTTGTTTTGAATTTGGGAATTGGGAATTGGATCTGGTTTTCTCTCTGCATTTTCATTTCTTCTGTAACTTCTGCTATCTGTTCTTGGAATTTGAATTGAGATTGAAGAGCTTCATTGATTCTAAGTTTGAGAATCATCTTTTACCTCTCTTTTCAATTGTTCTAAGGAGTGGATCTGAGTTTAGTTTTCTGTTTTTATTTTCTTCTTCTGCAACTTTTACTTTTCTATTTTGAATCTTAAATTGAGATTGAGAAGCTCCATTGATTCAAATTCTGAGAATCATCTTTTACTCTTCCTCTCAATTGATCTAAGGATTGGGTTTAATCTTCTCTACTGTTTCTAACTTTCATTTTCTTCTGCAATTATTTTTCTACTTGATCAAAAGAGCAATTGAGATCTAGATCTACTGTCTAATCTCATTTCTCTTCTTTGATCTTCAATTTCTCTTTAGAATTTCATACTTGAGTTAAGTTTTCTTGCTGTTTGGTTCTTCAATCAATTTTACATTTCTGTTTGGCTGCTGAGCTGAATTTCTTCATCTCAGAGCTCTCTGATCTTCTTTAACTTGCAATTCCTTGTTCAATTCTAAATCCCAGCACCCAAATCCTTTTACTCTTCAAGCAATTTACATTTTTCAGCAATTTAGATTCAGTCATTTAGTTTTCTTGCACTTTAAGCTTCAGCCATTTACATTTCTTGCAGTCTAAGTTTCAGTCATTTATATTACTTACACTTTAAGTTTCAGCGTAATCTACATTTTCTGCACTTTAGATTCTGTCAATTTCCCCACTCCCTTTTATTTTCATGCAATTTAGCTTCTGCTATTCACGTTTCACTCAAATCATCAACTGTTTGCTTAACTAAACTAACTACCTAACTAAAATTGCTCAATCCATCAATCCCTGTGGGATCGACCTCACTCATGTGAGTAATTACTACTTGATGCGACCCGGTACACTTACCGGTGAGTTTTGGTGTGGAATCTGATTTCCACCCATCATCCATATAACTTTACACTCCACTTGCCAATTCAAAACCCATCAAACATCAAATTTTTACCAAGTCCACACCTTAGTTCTTTTACCTCCATCAACATAACCATCAACATTTTTCCGTACATACATTTACAATCAATTTCATCAACTTGCCAACAATATTCATATACCAAGGATTATGGTTACCAACACAACATACTTATATCATCAATCAACATCATTAATGCTAAGCCTCCAGTTTACATGATCATTCCAACTTATCCTATAGTTCTCTAGCCTAAGTATTCACACGACATTATATATTAAATACGTGAAACCTAAACCATACCTTGGCCAATTTCTGTGTATACCCCGAGACACCACCAAGGCACCAAAAACAACACTCAAAGCTCAAAATCTCCCAAGGCAAGGCCTCCTAAACTCCACCAAGCCTTCAAAGTGCTCAATCAACTTCAACATACACATATACAAGCCTAATTCACATGTATCACATCCAAATTCAATACCCAAACTCATATAAACTAGAATTTGTAGAATTTGAGAATCCTCACCTTATACATATCTTGATTGAGCAAAGGCTCACAATTTTTTCAAGCTAAACTTGAACCTAGAGAACCAAAATCACAAATTCTCAACATGGATTCTCACTAATTTTCAAAAATTAGGGGGTAGAGAGGCTGGAGTGTTAGAGTGAATTACTAAAGAAATTCTTCCGATGGAATCGTAGAGCTCGACACAGTGATCGCATAGTCGCAAACGGTGCGGCGATTGGAGCTTGGATGGAGGATATATGGTGGTTGGAAGTGGAGGTTAGGTTTTGTTCTTCACCTTCCTCCTCCCATGGCTGTTGGAACAAAATTGAGGAATGGAAGGGAAAGTAATGAGCTGAAGCTCAATTAAGTGATGGATCCGGTTGGACCCACAGGCCAGGTTTGGCCCGTCCGACCCAATCTTAGGACAAATTCTTCGAAATTAGTGCCAAAATTCTCGTTTTAAAGAGCTCTATCCTATTTTAATATAAGGTTTTCATTTCTAATCTTCGTCATTAAAAATTTAATTCATTGGCTAATAATTTGCTAATTTAGCGGGGTTTACAATCCTGCTGGGGGCACTAGAGGAATTATCCACCGCAGACTTTGTCGCTAAATCTGTAGGGGAGCGTAGTAGAAGGAGGCATGTAGTTCGGGTTTGGGACCATGATGAACTCCTGTTCCACTACACCTGCCTGTGACGTCACAGGGGTCGATGAGGTAATCGAGGTAGAGAGCGATGATTGAACAGTACCTGGAGATTCGGTGGCAACCCTCCCTCTACCACGACCATGTGACCCACTCGATCTACCTCTGCTACCTGTCATTATGTCTGCAAAGAGAATATAGTATTAATACTAATCAGCATATATACTGCACAGATTAGTCAATAAAATTCTCCTGAAAAATTGGACATAACCTCTCATAAAATTGGACATATATCCACATTTACGGTTCCCACAGATCCAACCAATCTCAATCCATAGCATCAATCAACACTCAAATAATTTCAGAAGATAATAACTAAACAAGGAGTATTCATGATTCAAATCCAAAGTAATAAGATGTACCATGCATAAATCTAAAAAAAAATTTTTTCTATTATCATTCAAATCTCTCTCATGTTAACTAAAAAAAACTAAAAATAATAATTATTAACTTATATTTTGCTGTTGTCATTCAAATCTCTCTCATGTAGGTATATTTTCATGATATTATTCAGTCATTCGTGGAACTAGAACCAATGAAAGATTCAAGATGTGAAATTATATAAAGCAGAACTAAATAGCAAACACACAAAAATGAAAAAACTTCCAATTTAAAAATTCAAAATTAGCAAACGCACACAAAATCAGCAGCAATCTTTCTATTAAACAAATTTAAGTCTCTCATTTCACAAATTGACAACTTCAAGTCTCATCATAAATTGATAACCATGCAATTAGTCAATTATATTACATACATAGCATCATAAGAGATCAGAGCTCACAAACACACACAAAATTAACTAATTATTTTTAGCTAAATTATTCTGAACACATTACAAACTAAATTAACCAAGTCACATTTTTTTTATGAAAAATAGGTTAAAAACAAAAAAAAATTAAGCAAGAACTCATAACTAACCTGGACCTAGCGTTCGACGACGAAACTGGACCTGATGGTGTAAAGACCGGCTAGCCATTGGCGGTGAGAAGAAGGATGGATGCAATGGAGGCTAGTGTTTGCAACGGCGGCTACAATGGAGACGTCGCGGAGAAGGGTC
>NC_029792.2:19490920-19493789 GCF_000816755.2 Arachis ipaensis
TTAGAGGTTAGAGAGAGAGAGAGTAGATTTTGAATTGAAGGGGGAGAGGGTTCGCGCTTTAAATTTTAGGGCTCATTACCATCGGATTTATCGGCAGATAAATCCGACGGAACTGGTTCCGAGTCACCAAAACGCAGCGTTTTACTAAAATGAGTTTAATTCCGCCGGTAGATCCTATGCTAACTTTCACGCCTACTTCCCCCTTTTCCATCCAAATATTACCAGCGAATTTACCGTTGGAAACGGGAATTCGCCAGTAACAATTTGACCTAGCGAATTCCACATCAAAATCGTCGATAAATTCGATGGTACTCAATATTTTTTTTGTAGTGACTACTCATTTACATTGTAAATAAGATAAGCATATACAATAAACGAGATAGTGCTACAATACGCTTATATATAGAACTCGTTGGAGAGCTTCATTTTGTACAATATGATCATTTTTCTTCCCTTGTAGACTCTTTTTAAGCTCTTTTCTTGTGATAATTGAGTGGTTTGAACATATATAATCGTGCATTTAGATGCATGCTCGAAAGATATCAAGAGACAATACACCATGTGACAAATTACAAAGGCCCTCAATTCAAGATTAGTGTTGTTAATTTTATTTAATTGAAATACAAATTTAAAAAATATTGCTTATTGATATTTTAGTATGCATGACTAGGGGTTATTGTTGTGCTAGGAACATAATTTCTTTTACCAAATTTAAGTTTGTAATTGGCACTAGCCTTAGTTTATTATACTGATAATTAATTAAATAGTTGTGATTATATGAAAAATAAATTTTTAATTATTTTTTTAAAGAAATGAAAAACTTGTAATCTCTATTATAAATTTTTGTTACCTTGAATTTGGAGTTTGGTTTTTTTTCTCAACAGAGATTTTGCCTCCTATTTCTGAGGCAAGTTATCCATACTCTTATATTATCGGACATCATTTTTTTTATTTGAGAGAGACCAATTTTAGTGACACAATTTAGTTTAGAGATTTTATTTTTTATAACACCTACCTGATTTCTACATTCGTATAATGTTAGTGTTTGGAGACTCTCACTTTTTATCCACCATGGATCGGAGTGAGTACACACTACTAGAAAATTATTTATTACAGACAGATATTTCTAACAAATTTTATCTCACAGAAATACAGACAGATTTTGCAAAGGAATTTCTGTCAGAAACGTAAGAAAATGAATTAGCATAAATTACAGATGAAAAAGAAAATCTGTCGATAATTTTGTCGGAAAAATTATTTTTTCATAGAAAATAGTTGCCGACGAAAAATCCGTCTGTATTTAAATGTACAAAAATGTTGCGTTTTGTTAAATTATTACAGACAAAAAAATTGTCTGTAATTTAAAATATTCCATCGAAAAAATTGAGTTAAACCTAGCATTGTCCCCACCTTATCGAGCTCCATTCACACCACATTATCAAACGAGCTTGCTCCTCTCTCCGTCAACGAGTCCCTCCGGCGCCACCGCTGCTGCCGCCGCTCGCATCACACGAGCCCCTCCGACGCCACTTTTGTCACGTTGCTTCCTTCGTCACCGTCGTTGCAGAGCCCTATTCGCCGCTCTCGTCACGCGTCTACTCCCTTCATCGTCGTCGTCGCAGAGCTCTCTCCGCCACACAGGTTATCTTTTCAACAATTATTGTATCCATGTATTCAAGTATCCATGTTTTCTGTGACATATATTTCTTTTCTGTGATAGCTTGATCTGATCTATGAATTTTCTTTTCTTTCTTTTCTTTTGTTGAAATAATCTTTTCTTATTCCAACTCATAAACCACTTCAAATCTTCCTAAATCATAAAAACCCTACCAAAATTAGAACTAGAATTAACCCATAGAAAGTGGAATTAGAGCCTAACAGCAGCATAAAAAAATTTTCTGTACACTTATTTTATAAAAAAAATGTATATCTTTTATGTTAAAATTTTGATTTCTTCTGTTCTATGTTTCTTGTTCTACTTGTTCATACTACTTATTTTTTGGAAGATGAAAAATTCCTCTGATTATTGATTGGGTTTTGAAGCAATAGTAACCAAAGAGTTCTGGACGCAAAGAACTTGATAAGGATTTTTTTTTTTTTAGGTTTTTTTCCCTTATCATAATCAAGAGGTTGGGGGAATAGAAAAAGCTTTAGAAGATTAAAGCCAGTATCTAGAAGAATATTATTAGTCAAGTCTTGCTTTATATTCTCTGCAATGATGGATAAATGATAATGATATGGAAGAAAAGTTTTGTTGGTCTCCTTCAGCACAGTAATATGTTATTCGGCTGGTTGAAAAAGGGTCATCATAATTGAAGATAAATTTTATTCTCAAATAGATACATAGATTGGATTCATAACTAATAAGAAATGATTCTTTATCTTTTTCATTTTTTCCATCTAGTATCCAACTCACTGGCTAACAAATTTGGATTTGGACAATGCAGAGGCCCATTACAGAGCAATCCTCCCAACCTAGTTGCTTCATTATAGTTTCTAACTAATTTGGATTTGGATAATACATAATAATATAGCCAAAGCTGCAAAGCATTAAGCTCATAATTTTACTGACATGGAGCTGGTTAATACAGATTAACAGTAATAAAATATGGCACATTACTGGTAAAATGTCAGCAAAATTATGATAGTAATGGATTGCAACTAGTTAATGCTAATATTTTTTTCCCACTTATTGATTTGCTTGCTATTCATTGCTGTTGCTGATATTCCAGGTTCCGTAGTCCCCTTAGTGTGGTTCCCTCATATTAATTTGTGTGTTCGCTCAGAAATTTTTGATTCAATTCCTTCAACTTTTTGTTTGGAGTTCAGGTAAGTTCAATTCTTGTATTGTAAATTATATATATATATA
>NC_029792.2:19493882-19496010 GCF_000816755.2 Arachis ipaensis
TATATTATATATATATCAAATACAATTTTTTGATTAGTACACTCCATATTCATTTTCTTGTGTCGAGTTCAACATCTAGGTCAAATAATGTCGAGTTTTTTGGAGGACTTTCAAGTATAGGACAAGTAAGAGATTTAGCCAAATGATGTCGGATATCTGTGAGGGTGTGGATACAACCCACGAATGGCTAATTCCTGCTTACAAAAAGGTGTTGGAAAGGTAATGGAAAACGGATGAGAAATGAAAAAATATAAGAAAAAAAGCAAGGGAGAATCGAGCGTCACTCTTAGGTGGTTCTATCGATTGAGGTGGTTCTATTCTACTGAGTTCAACTATAGAGAGGATGCTAACATAATTTAAGTGGCTTTAGATCTTATTTAATAGACATTTATTTATATAAAATTTTTTTTATTTTGTGTTTTATGTGAAATAGAAGAAGTAATTGGGTATACACCAACTCATGAGGAAGTCTTCAAGAAAACCCACATACTTAAAAGTGATAAATCTAAATGGGTACATAAACGTTATCAAAACACTAATGTAAGATATAATATAAATATTAAGTAGATAGATTTTTTACTATTACTATTTAGTTTCTTCTCTGTTACTTAGTAGTAGTAGTAGTAATAGTAGTAATAGCAGTGTTAAGTGTTAATTAATTTGTGTTGAAAGTGAGGGAAGGGGTTCATCTTCCATATTTTGTGCCCCGCTGCTCATCTTCCTTATTTTGGGCCCATTTAGTTATTCTAATAAAGAAAAATGAATGAAATTAGTTTAATATTTATTCTATTTGTATTTACTAGTGATGCATTTTTTAGTTACATGAATCTCTCTCCACCAGACCACTACTAGCGATTTGTGATGCAATTTTTAATTAAGGGGTAAAACATCAAGGATTGCATAAATTGAATTGTATAAAAGATACATAGAAATTAATATTCTGGGGTACATAGAAATTAATATTCTGGGGTGATTACACTATTACTACTGGACATACATACAGTTTTTTTCTGGATTCACATTTGAAGATCTTTTATGCCAAAAAGGTTAAAAGGTTTATTATCTTATGATAAATATAACATCCGCTACGCTATTGGGTAGTTGTCTTAATAATGCATGCCACTTAATTAGAATATTCTCAGTTATTTGATGTCTTGATTTATGTCATTTATTCTTCTACTTTGATCACAATAACATGCTTTCGCCAATTATTCCTGTTGCTTCCAGTGAGAATATTATTTTGTATTTTGTAATGAGAATCATGAATATTTTAGTACTTATTCTATCTGAATTATTGGGAAAGCATGAAAATTTGTTGGTATTTTTTCTTTTGATAATAATTATTGTGCAACAGGAGAAGTTTATAAAAAAATTGGTAAAAGTTCAGGCTCAACATGTTGAGGTTCTGGTGCGCAGAAATTGTGATTACACTTTGATTATGTAAAATTCATTGCTCTTTCTTTCCCTGGCATTGGCGCCAAAAACATGATACCAATACCATGGTTCACAACTTCGCACAACTAACCAGCAAGTGCACTGGGTCGTCCAAGTAATACCTTACGTGAGTAAGGGTCGAATCCCACGGAGATTGTTGGTATGAAGCAAGCTATGGTCACCTTGTAAATCTCAGTCAGGCGGATATAAAATAATTATGGAGTTTTCGAAATTAAATAATAAAAGAATGATAGAAATACTTATGTAAATCATTGGTGAGAATTTTAGATAAGCGAATAGAGATGCTTTCGTTCCTCTGAACCTCTGCTTTCCTGCTATCTTCATCCAATCAGTCTTATTCCTTTCCATGGCTGGTTTTATGTGATACATCAACATTGTCAATGGCTACTTTCGGTCTTCTCTCGGGAAAATGATCCAAATGCCCTGTCACGGCACGGCTAATCGTCTGGAGGCATCACCCTTGTCAATGGTTTCATCTTATCCTCTCAGGGAATAATATGCTCACGCACCCTGTCACGGCACGGCTATTCATCGGTCGGTTCTCGATCATGCTGGAATAGGATTCACCCTCCTTTTGCGTCTGTCACTAACGCCCAGCACTCGCGAGTTTGAAGCTCGTCACAGTCATTCAATCATTGAATCCTACTCGGAATACCACAGACAAGGTTTAGAC
>NC_029792.2:19496292-19505795 GCF_000816755.2 Arachis ipaensis
GGAATGATGATGATTGTCACGTTCATCACATTCAGATTGAAGTGCGAATGACTATCTTAGAAGCGAAATAAGAAGAATTGAGTAGAAAACAGTAGTACTTTGCATTAATCTTTGAGGAACAGCAGAGCTCCACACCTTAATCCATGGAGTGTAGAAACTCTACTGTTGAAAATACATAAGTGAAAGGTCCAGGCATGGCCGAGATGGCCAGCCCCTAAAACGAGATCTCAGGATCAAAATACAATCCAGGATGTCTAATATAATAGTAAAAGGTCCTATTTATAATAAACTAGCTACTAGGGTTTACAGAAGTAAGTAATTGATGCATAAATCCACTTCCGGAGCCCACTTGGTGTGTGCTTGGGCTGAGCTTGAGTGTTACACGTGTAGAGGCTATTCGTGGAGTTGAACGCCAGGTTTTGATCTATTTCTGGCGTTCAACTCTGGTTTTTGATCCCTTTCTGGCGCTGAACTCCAGAATTGGGCAGAGAGCTGGCGTTGAATGCCAGTTTGCGTCGTCTATTCTTTGCCAAAGTATGGACTATTATATATTGCTGAAAAGCCCTGGATGTCTACTTTCCAACGCAATTGGAAGCGCGCCATTTTGAGTTCTGTAGCTCCAGAAATTCCATTTTGAGTGCAGGGAGGTCAGAATCCAACAGCATCAGCAGTCCTTCTTCAACCTCTGAATCTGATTTTTGCTCAAGTCCCTCAATTTCAGTCAGAAAATACCTGAAATCACAGAAAAACACACAAACTCATAGTAAAGTCTAGAAATGTGAATTTAACATAAAAATTAATGAAAACATCCCTAAAAGTAACTAGATCCTACTAAAAACATACTAAAAACAATGCCAAAAAGCGTATAAATTATCCGCTCATCACAACACCAAACTTAAATTGTTGCTTGTCCCCAAGCAACTAAAAATCAAATAGGATAAAAAGAAGAGAATATACTATAAATTCCAAACTACCAACGAAACATAGCTCCAATCATATGAGCGGGACTTATAGCTTTTTGCCTCTTGAATAGTTTTGGCATCTCACTTTATCCATTGAGGTTTAGAATGATTGGCATCTATAGGAACTCGGAGTTCAGATAGTGTTATTGATTCTCCTAGTTCAGTATGATGATTCTTGAACACAGCTATTTTATGAGTCTTGGCCGTTGTGTTTATGGGATTGTGTGAAAGAGGGATGAGAAGAAGTGAGTGGAGGTAGGTGTGGATCCTGTGGGGTCCACAGATCCTGAGGTGTTCAAGAAATTACAACCTTGTACCAAATTAGGCATGTAAAATGCCCTTGCACACAACTCTGGGCGTTCAGCACCAGGTTGGTGCCCATTTTGGGAGTTCAACGCCCATTTACTGGCCATTTCTGGCGTTGAACGCCAGAACCATGCTTGTTCTGGGTGTTCAGCACCCAGACACTGCCCATTTTGGGCGTTCAGCGCCAGAACCATGCTCTGTTCTGGCGTTGAACGCCAGGCAGATGCTTCCTCCAAGGTGTGATTTTTCTTCTACTGTTTTTGATTCTATTTTTAATTTTTATATTTATTTTGTGACTCCACATTATCATGAACCTATAAAGACATATAACTAAGAAAAATATTGTTAGATAAAAAATTGGGTTGCCTCCCAACAAGCGCTTCTTTAATGTCAATAGCTTGACAGTGGGATCTCATGGAGCCACACAGATGTTCAGAGCATTGTTGAGACTCTCCAACACCAAACTTAGAGTTTGGATATGGGAGTTCAACACCAAACTTGGAGTTTGGTTGTGGCCTCCCAACACCAAACTTAGAGTTTGACTGTGGGGCCTTTGGTTGACTCTGCTTTGAGAGAAGCTTTTTATGCTTCCTCTCCATGGATGCAGAGAGAGATCCTTGAGTTGTAAACACAAGGTTGTCCTTATTTAATTGAAGGATCAATTCTCCTCTGTCCACATCAATCACAGCTCTTGCTGTGGCCAGGAAAGGTCTTCCTAGGATGATGGATTCATCCTCTTCCTTTCCAGTATCCAAGACTATGAAATCAGCAGGGATGTAAAGGCCTTCAACCTTTACTCACACGTCCTCTACTTGTCCATAAGCCTGTTTTCTTGAATTATCTGCCATCTCTAATGAGATTTTAGTAGCTTGCACCCCATAGATTCCCCAGAGTATCAATTTCAAGAACTCCCTTCTTCATAGGCGTCCCATTACTCATAGGATTCCTCTCAGAAGTGTACATGAACTGGTTATTTGCAACTATGTCAATGAGTTCTTGAGCTTCTGTAGGCGTTTTCTTTAGGTGAATGGATCCATCTGCAGAAGTGTCCAATGACATCTTTGATAACTCAGACAGACCATCATAGAATATATCCAGGATGGTCCATTCTGAAAGCATGTCAGAAGGACACTTTTTGGTCAACTGTTTGTATCTTTCCCAAGCTTCATAGAGAGATTCACCATCTTTTTGTTTGAAGGTTTGAACATCCACTCTAAGCTTGCTCAGCTTTTGAGGAGGAAAGAACTTGGCTAAGAAAGTCGTGACCAGCTTATCCCAAGAGTTCAGGCTGTCTTTGGGTTGAGAGTCCAACCACACTCTAGCTCTGTCTCTTACAGCAAAAGGGAAAAGCATGAGCCTGTAGACTTCAGGATCTACTCCATTAGTCTTAACAGTATCACAGATCTGCAAGAATTCAGTTAAGAATTGAAAAGGATCTTCAGATGGAAGTCCATAAAACTTGCAGTTCTGCTGCATCAGAGAAACTAGCTGAGGTTTCAGCTCAAAGTTGTTTGCTCCAATGGCAGGAATGGAGATGCTTCTTCCATGTAAATTGGAATTAGGTGCAGTAAAGTCACCAAGCATTCTCCTTGCATTATTATTATTTTCGGCTGCCATCTCCTCTTCTTATTCGAAAATTTCTGAAAGGTTATCTTTGGATTGTTGTATTTTAGCTTCTCTTAGTTTCTTTTTCAGAGTCCTTTCAGGTTCTGGATCTGCTTCAACAAGAATATTCTTGTCTTTGCTCCTGCTCATATGAAAAAGGGAGAACAGCAAAATAATAATAATAGGGGTCCTAGTGTGAGTAGAAGAAAAGAAGAAGAAGAAATTCGAACACAGATGGAAGAGGGGGTTCGAATTTGGGTGAGATGAAGTGTTAGTAGATGAATAAATAAATAGAAGGAGATGAGAGAGATGAAGAATTTTCGAAAATAATTTTTGAAAAAGAGTTAGTGATTTTCAAAAATAGTTTTTGAAAAATGTTAGTAATTTTTTTTCGAAAACTTTTAAAATCAAAAGTTAAAATAATTAGTTAATTAAAAAGAAATTTTGAAAAAGAGGGAAGATATTTTCGAAAATTAGAGAGAGAGAGAGAGTTAGTTAAGTAGTTTTGAAAAAGATAAGAAACAAACAAAAAGTTAGTTAGTTAGTTGAAACAAATTTTGAAACTCAATTTTGAAAAGATAAGAAGATAGGAAGTTAGAAAAGATATTTTGAAATCATATTTTTGAAAAAGATAAGATAAGAAGATATTTTTGAAAAGATATGATTGAAATTGGTTTTGAAAAAGATTTGATTTTTAAAATCACAATTAATGACTTGATTCACAAGAAATCACAAGATATGATTCTAGAACTCAAAGTTTGAATCTTTCTTAACAAGTAAGTAACAAACTTGAAATTTTTGAATCAAAACATTAATTGTTATTGTTATTTTCGAAAATTTGATACAAAAATAAGAAAAAGATTTTTGAAAAAATATTTTTAGAATTTTCGAAAATAACTAAGAAATTTGAAAAAGATTTGATTTTTAAAAAAGATTTTGAAAAAGATAAGATTTTCAAATTGAAAATTTGATTTGACTCATAAGAAACAACTTGATTTTAAAAATTTTTGAAAAAGTCAATCCAAATTTTCGAATTTGATGAGAGAAAAAGGGAAAGATATTTTTTTGATTTTTGAATTTTTAATAATGAGAGAGAAAAACAAGTAAAATGATGCAATGCATGAGAATTTTAGATCAAAACATGTGATGCATGCAAGAATGCTATGAATGTCAAGATGAACACTAAGAACACTATGAAGATTAAGATGAACATCAAGAACTTATTTTTGAAAAAATTTTTAATGCAAAGAAAACATGCAAGACACCAAACTTAGAATTCTTTAATGCTTAGACACTAAGAATCCAAGAATGCATATGAAAAACAAGAAAAGACACAAAACATGCAAATGCAAAGATCAAACAAGAAGACTTACCAAGAACAACTTGAAGATCATGAAGAACACTATGAATGCATAAGAATTTTTGAAAAATGCAAGATGCACATACAATTGACACCAAACTTATAACATGACTCAAGACTCAAACAAGAAACAGAAAAATATTTTTGATTTTTATGATTTTCTAATTTTTTTGGATTTTTTTCGAAAATTAATTGAAAAAGGAAAAATAAGGATTCCAAAATTTTTTATATGAATTCCAGGAATCTTGCAGTGTTAGTCTAAAGCTTCAGTCCAGGAATTAGACATGGCTCACTAGCTAGCCAAGCTTTCAATGAAAGCTTCGGTCCAAAACACTAGACATAGCCAATGGCCAGCCAAGCTTCAGCATGTAATTTAGACATGACATGCCTGACATACCCTTCAGTCGTATAACAGCTGATGGTTGGAAGCCTCAGTCCAAAAGAATTTAGACATGGCTTTACAGCCAGCCAGGCTTCACATGCTTCATGAAACACTAGAATTCATTCTTAAAAATTTTGAATAAAAATATAATTTTTTAAAACATTTTTATTTTTTCGAAAACAGATGAGAAATTTTTGAAATATTTTTGAAAAATTTTTGAAAAGAAAACGAAAAGAAAGTTACCTAATCTGAGCAACAAGATGAACCGTCAGTTGTCCAAACTCGAACAGTCCCCGGCAACGGCGCCAAAAACTTGGTGCGCAGAAATTGTGATTACACTTTGATTATGTAAAATTCATTGCTCTTTCTTTCCCTGGCATTGGCGCCAAAAACATGATGCCAATACCATGGTTCACAACTTCGCACAACTAACCAGCAAGTGCACTGGGTCGTCCAAGTAATACCTTACGTGAGTAAGGGTCGAATCCCACGGAGATTGTTGGTATGAAGCAAGCTATGATCACCTTGTAAATCTCAGTCAGGCGGATATAAAATAATTATGGAGTTTTCGAAATTAAATAATAAAAGAAGGATAGAAATACTTATGTAAATCATTGGTGAGAATTTCAGATAAGCGAATAAAGATGCTTTCGTTCCTCTGAACCTCTGCTTTCCTGCTATCTTCATCCAATCAGTCTTATTCCTTTCCATGGCTGGCTTTATGTGATACATCACCATTGTCAATGGCTACTTTCGGTCTTCTCTTGGGAAAATGATCCAAATGCCCTGTCACGGCACGGCTAATCGTCAGGAGTAATCACCCTTGTCAATGGTTTCATCCTATCCTCTCAGTGAAAATGGTCAACGCACCCTGTCACGGCACGGCTATTCATCTGTCGATTCTCGATCATGCTGGAATAGGATTTACTATCCTTTTGCGTCTGTCACTACGCCCAGCAATCGCGAGTTTGAAGCTCGTCACAGTCATTCAATCATTGAATCCTACTCGGAATACCACAGACAAGGTTTAGACCTTCCGGATTCTCTTGAATGCCGCCATCATTCTAGCTTACACCACGAAGATTCCGATTAAGAGATCTAAGAGATACTCATTCGATCTAATGTAGAACGGAAGTGGTTGTCAGGCACGCGTTCATAGGGAATGATGATGATTGTCACGTTCATCACATTCAGATTGAAGTGCAAATGACTATCTTAGAAGCGAAATAAGAAGAATTGAGTAGAAAACAGTAGTACTTTGCATTAATCTTTGAGGAACAGCAGAGCTCCACACCTTAATCCATGGAGTGTAGAAACTCTACCGTTGAAAATACATAAGTGAAAGGTCCAGGCATGGCCGAGATGGCCAGCCCCTAAAACGAGATCTCATGATCAAAATACAATCCAGGATGTCTAATATAATAGTAAAAGGTCCTATTTATAATAAACTAGCTACTAGGGTTTATAGAAGTAAGTAATTGATGCATAAATCCACTTCTGGAGCCCACTTGGTGTGTGCTTGGGCTGAGCTTGAGTGTTGCACGTGTAGAGGCCATTCGTGGAGTTGAACGCCAGGTTTTGATCCATTTCTGGCGTTCAACTCTGGTTTTTGATCCCTTTCTAGCGCTGAACTCCAGAATTGGGCAGAGAGCTGGCGTTGAACGCCAGTTTGCATCGTCTATTCTTGGCCAAAGTATGGACTATTATATATTGCTGGAAAGCCCTGGATGTCTACTTTCCAACGCAATTGGAAGCGCGCCATTTTAAGTTCTGTAGCTCCAGAAAATCCATTTTGAGTGCAGGGAGGTCAGAATCCAACAGCATCAGCAGTCCTTCTTCAACCTCTGAATCTGATTTTTGCTCAAGTCCCTCAATTTCAGTCAGAAAATACCTGAAATCACAGAAAAACACACAAACTCATAGTAAAGTCCAGAAATGTGAATTTAACATAAAAACTAATGAAAACATCCCTAAAAGTAACTAGATCCTACTAAAAACATACTAAAAATAATGCCAAAAAGCGTATAAATTATCCGCTCATCAGGCTCAAACACAAGAAATGGAGTTACCATCAATTGATAAAAATTTGATTTCGGAGGAAGTGTGTGGTGGGCAAAAGAAGAATCGAGTTTACGGAAAAGGAGCATTTTTTTCTAGCTCTATCAAGTTTGGAACCACTTCTGCCAACTTTGTATCTGGAAGAGCATCTACAATTCAAAATTCCATTCCTGATTTGCGAGAAGAGATTTGTAATCTCAATGAAGAGCTTTTTCAACGTGTTACTCAATAGACAGATGAGCGTATTAGTAAGTTGTTAGATACACGCTTGGCTCCTTTGGAAAAGACACAAAAGAAGTTAGAAAAGTTAGAACCGGCAATTGGAAAGGCCAAGTAGTAAAAGCTAAAACAGAAGAGATGGAATGAGACTTATGTTAGCTATTACAAGAAGGTTAGAGCGTCAAGTAGTTCCACTACTGCTCCATTGCCACCGCCACCGCCGCCACCTTCAATCTCTTCGGATGAAGACTATGATGATGATGGACATGAAGATGACACTGAGGACTATAGCTGATAAATTTAGTATGGTTGAACAATATACTGAGAATTATAGTTGATAATAACTTTGTTTATGTTTTGAATTATATTGACTTGCTTGTTTATAATACTTTTCTTTTAGTTTTATAATACGATGAATTTATTTATTTTTTGTACTATTATAAATATTTGAATACAAATTAGATAAAAATTTGTATTTATTAAATTTATATTTATTTTGTATGAAAATAGATTTATTTTGCAATGAAAAAATCTAAAAAAATTTCTATCTTATCTTACTAACAGATTTACAGATGGATTTTCTATATGTATTTAGAGTTTGGAATGATATTCCAAGCCTCAAATAACCGACAAAAAATTTGTCAAAAATCTGTTGCTAATTACCAATAGAAGATCTGTCGAAAAATCTTGTCTCTAATTACCAAAGGAAAATCCGTCGGAAAATCTGTCTCTAATTACTGATGAAAAATTCGTCGAAAAATCTGTCTCTAATTATCGACGAAAAATCCGTCGAAAAGTTTGACGCCCCAGAAAAATGGAGGGAAGAATTTACTGAGGAGAAATCTGTCGGTAACTAGTAAAAACGGAAAAAAATCTGTTGGTAAAAAATTTTCGACGAAATTTTTACAGAGGGACGAAATCCGTCAATAATTTCGTCGGTAACTAAAAATTCGTCTGTAATAAAGATTAAATCTATCCGTAAATCTATATGTATTAAGCAATTTTCTAGTTGTGACATCATTACCATACCTTACCTATAGGATATGGTGTGCCATTTTAGGTTACGTACTAATAGAAAGCAAGTGAATAGATGCTCTAGAGACTTTCAGACATGGTATTAGCACCTGACATAAGATTTGGTAGAGGATCTTTTCGGTGCTAGGCCTCTTCAGTCGCTATAGCTGAGGGAGAGGAGGTGTTTGCTATCAACTTTATGTATGTTGTTATTACCATCCTGCACTACAACAATGAATAAGACCACACCAAACATGCCGTAGAGGTGGATATCGTTAATCGAGACAAAAGGTTTGCAATGTTTGAAAGCCTACTCCACACATAAAGGAAATGTCCAAAATACCTTATCAATTGACAGTAGTCGTAGCCTTCCAAACTTCCATTATAGTAGTATGACACTACACTGAAATTTGTGTGAGTGAAGTTACTACATGTACTTCCTTATATAAATGAAAAAATTTTGTCATTTCGTATTACGTTTACACTGAAAGTTAACTTTTCATGACAGTGTGCACAATATGATTGTATGCATCTCGTTTTTAATATAAATGAGATATGCACACTCAGAAAAAACATCATATATCTCGATTGCACTTATTTTATATTCATAAAATTTGTGTCTTATCCCGTTTATACTATAATCGAGATACATATTTAATTAATGTGTTTGCACTGTAAATAGAATAAATAATAAGATATAAATTGATAAATATTACCTAAATTACAAATATTCATAAATAAATATTTAAATTATGGGTAAAGTATACTTTTTGTCTTTGAAGTTTGGCAAAAGTTTCAAAAATACCTCAAAGTTTTATTTTGTTTCAATTTTGTCCCAAAAATTTTCGATTTGCATCAAATATACCATCTGTAACAGCCCAGACCACCCGCTAGCACGATATTGTCCGTTTTAGCACACAAGGCCTCACGGTTTTGCCTTTGACGATAGGGATGATAGCCAAAGCCCCCACACTCACTCGTGAAAACGCGTCATGCTAGGGAGAGGTATCCACACCCTTATAAGGCATGCTTCGTTCCCCTCTCCAACCGATGTGGGCCTTACAATCCACCCCCCTAAGGGAGCCCAGCGCCCTCGCTGGCACATCGATCCGGGTTCTGGCTCTGATACCATCTGTAACAGTCCAGACCACCCGCTAGTACGATATTGTCCGCTTTAGCACACAATGCCTCACGGTTTTGCCTTTGACGATAGGGATGATAGCCAAAGCCCCCCACACTCACTCGTCAAAACGCGTCATGCTAGGGAGAGGTATCCACACCCTTATAAGGCATGCTTCGTTCCTCTCTCCAACCGATGTGGGCCTTACACCATCGACGGCTAAATTTTTAAAAAATTTAAGACCAATCTAACAATAATACATGAAAATTATGCTTGATTTACTTGTGTTGAGCGGTTGTTAGTTCTTATGAAATTATTGTTGAATTGGTCTTAAATTTTTTGAAAAATTAGCTGTTATGGGTATATTTGATGCAAATCGAAAATTTTTGGGACAAAATTAAAACAAAATAAAATTTAGAGGTATTTTTAAAATTGTTGTTAAATTTTAGAAAAAAAAATATAATTTATCCTTAAATT
>NC_029792.2:19505816-19508131 GCF_000816755.2 Arachis ipaensis
AATAAGTCTCTACCTACTTCTCAAAAAACGTAAAAAAAAATAAGCTTATTTTCTACCTCTATTTTTAAGTATATACAAATGATGGAAAAAAAATATGCATTTACTAAAAAAAAAAATTATTTTTAGATCTTAAAAGCACAAATAAATGAGGATGGCAATATCACCCGAATTTACGGGTACCTATCCCGCCCCTACTCACTTAGGACGGGTAATTACCCACTTCGCACCGGGGCAAGTTTTTAGCGGGACGGGGGGCGGGGTCGGGTAGAGTAAAAACCCGCCCCGTTGCCACCCCTAGTCTTGTATCTAAAGATATGGGTGTTTTCTTTAAAATATTAGAAGAATGCCAGAGAATTAGTATAACTTATTTTTTTTGCCAATAATATTTAAAAATGTAGACTAAAAATATTATTAAATTAATTAGTAGACTGAAAAAATTAGATTGATGACTAAAAATACAAACAAAAAATAATAAATTTTGTTGCTGGCCCTTCAACTTTTTCTCAAAATGTTATGTCGAAATTCTTCTCTTTTATTGTAAAATACCAAAGACTTGTTCAGCAAAACACTTCTAGTCTTAGCTTCTATACCTTCCAAGTTTCAACTAATTAAAAATACCATTTCTCAGTTTGGAAGTCAACCAATTTCTTGATGAGAGTAAGGTAATCTGCGACAAATAGATTCTTTTCCTTGAAAAATTTGAGCTAATTTCGAAGTTTTTTTATTTTGAGTGTAATTGATTTAGCAAAAGATCGATGTTTGAAGTTTTTGCCAAATTTCAAACACAGAAGAACAATACACGACACAATTTTTTGAGGAAAAAAAACAACAGAGGCAAGAAGCTATGAACTAAGATTATAATTTTGTTGGAGTCATTCATATTTGGTGGAGATTGTATCTGCTGTTTTGGCTGCATCTGAATTATATTGAGATGGAGATTTATCTTCTTGAACGTGATCTTCAATATTTTAGTCTTTGGTGGTGAAAAGAGCATGATGCTGTCAATTTAAAAAATTGAATTCTTGATAACAATAATGAGGATTTGAATTATGAATTATAATTCTTGATAACAATAGGATGAGAATACAAACTTATATACTGCAGGACTAAAACCGAAAAGTATATACTAACTAATTAAACTGAAATTAGTTATACATAAACTAGTTGGCAACTGTGGTAACAAAATCTAGTTTATTACTCTCAATCTTAACTTACATGTCTTTATTCTCCAAAATGTGTTAAATATAGAATAAATTATGCTAAACATACACTAAAAACAATTACTAAAATTAGCCACCAGTATATAAAATATATATTAAAAATAAATTAAACTATATCTTAAATAAAGATAGAATTATAGTATGAAAAAAAATATTATGTATAAGAACGCATGTTAAATATATAATTATATATATTCTTTTTTTTTTTGGTTTATAGTATTTCTTAGTACAGCAAGTCAAAAACTAATCTATTGCGAATCTAAATTTTATTTAAAGGATTTTATTGGCTAATAAATTATTATATATACATGATAAATTTAAACTCCAACACTTTTTTAAATAAAAACGTAAACTGACTACTAAATCAACTCAAATTAGATACATTCATACATGTTCCTTAATCTAACAATTTAAACTCCTAAATAGATATCCGTGTTTCAGAAAAAGACACCAATGTCAAACATAGAAGCATCCTCTTGGTAAAAAAAAGTTGTATCCCTTCTATGAGAGCTCAATTAAGTTGGACCAAATTATAAAGAACTGTTGTTGGTAACAGGAACTAACATACGCAATATTAGAACATCACTAGCTATTAATAAAAGAAAATCATATATATATATAGTCGTCATAATTATAACATATAAACATGTTTCTATTAGAGCAAATCAAAGCACGCAATGCACATGCACGGTCACATCAAATTAAAGAAACAAAGACATATTTATTTAAATATATACGGAGGCTTCTCATTGAATCGTGATATCTTATCTTAGAGTTTGTAAGGCGCTCTACGTTGATAAATAATATGGTAGTGTACATAAATTGCTCTTAATTAATTAGTGCATGGACATAAATGAGTACGGTCAAGGGTACATAGTGATAGTTACAAAAGAACTACCGCACCTTCCACGAAGGAGAAGGCTCCACAAACACAATAGCCCCATCGATCGAGAAAATGAAAAAGCATTTGTTGAAATGAAAGCCGCAAGAAGCTCCCATACACAACGCTATTAATTCCAAAATTGATATGACAATTGACACACACGTCTCATCATCATTCAATTTCTTTTCCTTTTATTTAAAAATATTTATCTA
>NC_029792.2:19508228-19521578 GCF_000816755.2 Arachis ipaensis
AATTTATTTTTATACATACAATATTTAATGAGGTTGAATATATATATGACTTATCAATAAAAGTATTATTATATACTAATAAACATAAAAGTGATTGAACTTGTTAAAATTTAATTTCGATACACTAATAACAAAACATATTTTACACAACTATTCAATCATTAGTTTTTATTTAAAATTATTTATGTAATGAGCATAAAATGTAATTATTTTTGTTTACCTAATAATATACAATTAAATGTATGTTTATAATTGTTTTATACTACACTGATAATGTACGAAAACTGATTTTAATTTGTTATATATATTATCATTATATCAAAATTGAATTCAGAAATATTTAACTATACAAATTAATACTATATCAGAAGCAAACTCCAACAAATAGACATGTAAGATGCATGAAATAAAGTTGGTGAGAGTTCCGTGGATAATGTACCTGTACTAAATTCTCATTTTCCCTATTATTCTTTTTATTACTCCTGTTTTCTTGTCTATTTATGTAACTTAGCCATATATATACACAATATCCATCATCCCTTCTATCACAAGCTACAAAATAATATTCCCCTTTAGTCTACTATTCACTATTATTGTCATAATAAGTCCCTTAGCTTCTTACTTAAAGTTTTGCCGACAGTTCTATCATGGAATTAGACCATGGTATGGACTTTGAGGACTACTTTCCATACATGATCTCAAGCCTCGGCGCGGAAGGCTTCATCGGCGAGCTCTGCAATGGTTTCAGTCTGCTTATGGACGCGAACAAGGGCTTGATCACGTTCGAGAGCTTGAAGATGAATTGTTGCTTACTAGGTTTGGAGGTGAGGGATGATGATGAGCTCTTGTGCATGTTAATGGAAGGTGATTTGGATGGAGATGGTGCCCTAAACCAAATGGAGTTTTGCATTCTCATGTTTAGGATTAGTCCATGCTTGATGGACGATGGAGATTCACCTAATAAATTCTTGCCTCAAAGTGTTGATCCCATGTTAATGTAGCGTAAATCTGTGATCTGTAGTACTCTAATTATAGTGTTAGCTCTTTGTGTGTCTCTTAATTAAATATTTCATCCCTCCTTCTTATGTGTGAGAGTGTGTTTGTTGGTGTTAATTGTAACTCTGTAACTCTTAATTTTTTTTTTCCCCTTGTGTGGCTTGGTAAGTTTACTAAAATTTGGGGAATGCTAGAGAGCCAACATTTTTAGTGATAAAGGATAGAAAGTTAGCTACTCTTGGTTCAAATGTAAGGGGAAAAAAAAAGTGTTGGTCATCTAGCATTTTTCATTTGTGAGTTTATTTTTGGTGTTTCAATCATGCTAATGAATGATAAGTGCTTTGCATTGATTTTTAATTTATGTTCGCTTCATTTTTGAAATAATTGACCATTTATAAATACGATCATAGGTAATATATGCAGGGTTCAAAAAAAAATAAAAACAAAATAAAACTCACCAAACTGTACTCAAACTCATCGTTACAAACTACTACTTATAAAGGTTTAATTATAACATTGATGAATGTTAATCGAGATATTGCTTCAAATATTGTCTAAAATTTTCAACTCGCTTTAATTAAGTTTTTCATTTTCTAAAATAATCAAATGTATTCATTATTTTTAGAAATGTATATCTCCGTTAGTCTAAATATTATCAGTCGTTTTAACATTGTTGATGTGTACAGTAATTAAATGTCAACTTGACAATTTACTACAATCTGATGTGAACAAACAATGAATTAAACTCAAATTATTATCCAAAATTTGTTTACAACACTCAAATTGGTCTATACATAATTATAAAACTCTAATTCTCAAATCTTCATCTTCATTGTTTGTTCTTCCTTCCCTATTCTATGTTGTCTTTCTCCTCATCTTCATCGTTCGTCTCTTCTCCCACTCTCTCACTCTCTCATTCTGATCGCTTCCTCTCTTCCTCTTTTGCTGCCCTCCGCTTCTCCCCAACCCACAACGAACCCGTTTTCATGTCTATTTCCAGTGTCTCCGATAACGTTAATAAATCTGCTTCTAAAATCGTTCTCTAATATAACACTGATGTCGTAGCTGGTTTCTCTCTCAGAAAAAAGTATCGTAAATAAATTCAAAGTCACGTCATCGTTTAGTGCACTCCCACTTCAGCTAGCTCACAAAAGCAATGGTGAGCCCTTTAAAAATATTTCTTTCTCTCCAGTCCAATCGAGAGCGGAAGGAGGAGGACTCGCTTTTTCAGGTATCGCAATGAGAATAGAGAATCCTTATTGGATTACGATGACATTCAAATTGATCTTGAGTCCCACCACAACGATGTGTTTTTCGATGATTACGAGAACAAAAGAGACGGTGGAGATTGGCAACGCCGAAAGCACTCGTAGACTCTGGTCTACGAACGATTCGTCCACATTGAAGTCCAGGAAGAGACTCATCAAGAAGGGTGCCACTGGAAGACAGTCGGTGGCGCCAAAGCTCGAAAATGAGGTGGCAGAGTAGGAGTATGAAGGCGGGAGGACACGACGGAGGAAGAGGAAGAAGACGAAGGAAGATGAAAGTGGGAAGAAGGAAAAGAGGCTTAAGGGAGAGAAAAGGTTTGCGAATGGCGAAAGTGAGAAGAGCATGTCCAAATTTCAGGGATCTAAGAAAGGGGAGGAAGAACAAAGGATGAAGATAAAGATTTAAAAGTTAGGACTTTAAATTTATAATTGTGTATAAGTTTAAATAAATTTAGGGTACTAATTTGAGTTAAATTTATTGTTTATCTACGTCAGCTTGTAACAAATTGTTAAGTTAATACTTAGCTGTATATATTAAGAACGTTAAAACAACTGATAACATTTAGATTAACGAATACTCTCATTTTTTAGAATGGAAAAGTATGAGGAGCCAATAAAATATTTATACAATGTGTACAATGGAAGTTTAGGGAGTATTAGAGATATAATCATTAGTGTTACCTTTTCTTATCAGCTGAAACTTTTAGGATGAATGGTATCATGACATGATATTAAAGCGTTAGATCCGAAAGGTCAAGAGTTCAAATCTTGGTAAACCCAAAATCAGTTTAAACTTTTGGGAAGATGCTTATTATCGCTAGTACTCGGATGGTTATTCTAGATAATATGGGGATGTTCATTTTATAACTCAATAACCCATTGTACACATTGTACAAATAATCCATTGTCTCCCTAGCGAGAACCTTTTAGAATAATAGATACATTTAATTATTTTAAAAAGTAAAAAACTTAATTAAAGTGAATTAAAAATTTCAGGATCTATTTAAGACATTACCTCGATATTAATCTTATACAGTATAATCAAAACTTAAAGTATTAAGAAAATTGTTTCGCAAACGAGTATCCGTTAAAGAGATAAAAGGGCAAAAAATATTGAAAACAAATAAAAGCTTAAGTTTTCAATATCATCAAAGGCATTAAATTTTGCTATTTTATCTCGTTAATAACTAGTGGTTTTACTAAAAAGAAATTCTGCCCATAATTAATCTCATTAGTAATTATAGAGCTCTTTTCATAATTTTCTTGTGGAAAAATATTACTGGTACATCAAAAGTGTGCAAATTAATTAACTTTAATACGAGAGATACAATAATGTAATACATTAATATTAAATTAAAATGGTGTAATGCTCTAGTATGGAATGAGTATAAGTAATTGTGAGTAAATACAAAGAGAAATCGTCATTAACAATTTTAAAAGGAAGAAGTTAGATTTGAAAATTTAAAATCATTACTTATTATTATTTTTTTTTTAGTCAATTAAAATTAAATCATTACTAACGTTTTTTTTAAATATTAAATTTCAGCCAATTAAAATTGTTACTAATGATTTTTTTAAAAAAAATAAATTTTAGAAGATTAAAATCGTTATTGATGAATTTTCTTTTTCAGTAACTATTTCATATTAACAAAATTCATCAACAAATCCCAATAGTTGGTAAATCTCATATTACAACCCAATATTCAAAAAATTTAACCTCAAAAATTGAACATCGGCGTTTAAGCTAATAAAATTGAGTTGGAAGAACTTTGAAACTTATGTAATTATATCGTCATAATTTAATTATATGTAATTTTAAAATGGTTTGTTTGTATGTGCAACAAGAAAACGTGAAATGAGTAGTAGTAATGTGCAAGTAAAAGATTTCGTTAATTGTTATCATTATCATTTCATGTTTTGTTATTCGCTTGCCGTTTTCGAAAACGCCATAAGTATAAATAGTAAGGAAAATATAACGTAAGGCTTACGTACTAATGAACTATTACTGATTAGGGATAATTAAATTGATGAATATAATATGGACTTTAATTTTCGACACGATGGAAACGCTTGGTGCTTGGATTGTATTGTATGTATTTTATTGATAATGGGGCTGATGGTTCTAGTTGAATTTGAGAAGGGGGTTGAATCAAGTTGGCTTAAAACTTAAAGTTTTAAACTCTATTTTTGCTATTGTTCGAGTTGCAGGAGATTATTTAAAATAGTCTCATACGCAGAAAATTATAAGTGCAGAGAAGAGGAGAAAGAGGCCAGCATGTATCCTGGTTCGGATTCTTTGTGCCATGAATCCTACATCCAGTCTCCACCACAAACCATGGTAGAATTTTCACTATAATCCTCAGATTACATACACCAATACTATTGAATCAATTCCTAATCCAACTAGTATCTACCCCTAAGCTTTCTTCACTAAAGCTTAGCAACTTGGAAGGAGAATCTACACAGATTCAATTCTCACCAAGTGCTAACCCAACTTGGCAAGGGGAACTAATCCTAGTTCATAAACCCAAATTACATCAGAAAAACAAACAGTGGCTATTTTGCATCACTCTAGCCTTTTCTCTCTTGGCTTTTGAACCTCACATAATTGCCTTTTCAAAACAAAAGATAACGCAAGACAGCCATAACAAAAATCAGAATTAAGCTTGAGTAGAAGAAAGAGATTTCAGCTCTGTGTTAGAGAAGGTGCTCTGAATGTGAGTGCTCTCTTTCTTAACTTGAAATGATGGAATGAGTCTTCTTATATATCTTCAGCTTGCTTAGAATTTCTGCCTCTTCCATTTCCTTGTGCCAGCTGCTCGTTGGAGCTGTCCTTGATGGCATGCAGTCCTTTCTTCATCTTGCTTCACCACCTCTGCAGCTGGAGTTGCTCGACCATTACCTCTGCTGTCCTTGGTGTTTCTTTCTTCCTTGGCATGCTCTTCTTTTGCATCCTGCTTCATGATCTCTGCCATACAAGGAGCTTCACCCACTACCTCTGTTGCTTGGCAAGTTTGTGTTTTGCTTTTTTTCCTTTGCTGTAATTTGCTTTACTGTTCGTCCTTGGAGAGGTGAGAGTCCTTGTGTCTTGTTGCTTTGCTAGAGCCCCAGCTGTCCTTGATGTTGACAGATGTCCTTTTCTTTCTTTTCTTCTTTTGCCAACACATAGCCTTTTATTCTTTGCTGATCGGTGCAATGAGAATGAGCTTGGCTCTTTTACATTTGCTGAAGTACTAGCTGGTCTTGGACTAAGGCAATGTGGACTTGGGCATTTACTTGGAGCATTAAGGAAACAAGTAGCATTGTTTGGCTTGTGAGATAGTTAATGGGCCTGCCACAATAAAACACACATTAAACAATATTGGGCTTTTTCACCCAAAACAATGTTTGTCATCATAACATAACCCAAAATCAAAACTAGACTCAACAATCTCCCCCTTGATGACAAACATGATAAAATAGGGAAATTAAAAAATTTAAATGAGTTAAGAACACTTCCCTTTTATGACATTCGGATTGTGAGTTGCTCCCCCTGAATGCTAGCATTGCTCCCCCTTAATCATGGCTTACATCTTTTCCTAAACAAAACTTAAAAACAGCCAAGACCAATATTTCCAAACAATCTATCACAGTAATGAAAGCACAGAGCAATTAACACTAAGCACAACCCAGGATAAATCATAGCACCACAAAACATTGTTCTTAACTATTTCTGTTAATCCCTAAGCCAAACTAACATTCCTTTTCTTTTCTCCCCCTTTTGTCATCAAGGGAGGAAAGGAAATAAAAACCTGCACAAAATTTGTTAGTGGCCAGTGCATATAGTTCAAGTAGCAGAGTGGTTTAAGTCTGTTACAGTCATCCAAAAAAATAAAATAAACAAGTTCAAAATGAAAACAAGTCATATTTGCAGATGAGATAACAAGAGCTAGGCATCAGAGTTGGATTCATCAGAGGTTCCATCGTCCTCCCCCTCATTGTCAGATGTAGTGAGGCCAACCTCAACATCCTCCACAAAGTCCCTCAGAATGCGAATCCTTCCTTTGGTCTTCTTGAGATCATTTTCCTCCAAAACTTGATTCCTTTTGCGCTCAGCACCATGATGGAGAAGAAGGTCAGTCAGATTAATAAATTCTTCAAGCACATTCTTCAGAATGCGGGTCATGACCTTGATTGTAGTGGATGTGGAAGGGGGAATCAGAGGATCCTCATCAACAGAGGGAACATCAGTGCTGTCATCAGTTTGGTGACGCTTGGGAGCTGTTTTCTTTACTTGAAAAAATAAAAATCCCAATTTGAAAACGTATAGGAAGTAACAGCTGTAATTGTTGTACGTTGCAGATGGGAACAAAAGCAAAATAAAGTTTGGATTTGAAAACAAATTTTAAATGAGGCCTAAAAACTTATTTTCAAAAGAAATGAAAAAGCAACTATGAAATGGGCTCAATTAGATTCAGTAAAGAAAGCCCATATGTCGAGACTGCTCCAGCACGAGATGTTCATCATTCAGGCTTGAATCCAGTAGGCTTCATAGTGACTCAATGAAGGTTACTCATCATCTGCCAAAAAATCTCACCGCGATTCAAGAGACAAAACACAAAAGATCTCATTATGAGAAACATTAAGAAAACAGAGATGAAGTTAGAATGCCCAGTTCAGTTCTCAACTTGCAGAACCTCTCCTCTATCAATGGTTTGGTGAATATATCAGCTAGCTGACCCTCAGAATTAACAAACTGAATATCTAAATTTCCATTTTGCACATGTTCTCTTATAGAATGAAATCAAACTTCAATGTGCTTTGTCCTTGAGTGCATAACAGGGTTTTTGGAAATATTAATAGCACTCAAATTGTCACAAAATAATGGAATATTGGAGACATTCAGTTTATAATCAGCTAGTTGAGTTTTCAGCCATAATAATTGAGAATAACAAGAGGAGGCTGCAATATACTCAGCTTCGGCTGTTGAAAGAGCTACTGTAGCTTGCTTTTTGCTAGACCAAACAATGAGAGATTTCCCAAGAAAGCAGCACATGCCACTTGTGCTTCTTCTATCAATCCTGTCTCCAGCAAAATCTGCATCACAGAAACCCACTAATTGAAAAGAATCAATCTTAGGAAACCATAACCCATAATTAGTGGTACCAAGCACATATCGAATGATCCTCTTGACAGCTGAGAGATGGGACTCCTTAGGCTTTGATTGAAACCTTGAGCAAACTCCAACACTTTGGATGATATCAGGCCTTGAGAAAGTTAGATACATCAAAGATCCAATCATCCCTCTATAGCGTGTCTCATCAACATCTCTACCATGTTCATCCTTGTCAAGCTTGATATTGGGATGCATGGGGTTCCCATTGGCTTAGCACAGTCCAGCCCAAACTTCTTGACAAGTTTCTTTGCATATTTTTCTTGATGGATGAATATGCCTTCTGCAGTTTGCTTGATTTGCAAGCCTAGAAAGAAGTTGAGCTCTCCCATCATGCTCATATCAAATTCATTGGTCATAAGCTTAGCAAAATCTGCACACAAATCCTCATTAGCCGAACCAAATATAATATCATCAACATAAACTTGCACAAGAATAAAATGATCATGATAGTTCCTAATAAATAAAGTGGTGTCAGTGGCTCCTCTTTGAAAATTATTTTTCAACAAAAATGAGCTAAGCCTCTCATACCAAGCTCTAGGAGCTTGTCTTAAACCATATAAGGCTTTAGCTAGTTTGAAAACATGGTTAGGAAAAGATTTGTTTTCAAACCCAGGTGGTTGAGACACATAAACCTCTCTATCTATTATGCCATTGAGAAAAGCACACTTTACGTCCATTTGGAACAACTTGAAGCCACAATGAGCAGCATATGCAAGGAGCAATCTGATGGCTTCCATTCGAGCTACAGGTGCAAAGGATTCATCGAAATCAATCCCTTCCTCTTGATCATATCCTTGAGCAACCAATCTAACTTTGTTTCGGACTATGGATCCATCTTCACCCAGTTTGTTTCTGAAAATCCATTTAGTGCCAGTGACTTTCTTTCCATTTGGATAAGGCACTAATGACCAGACCTGATTCTTCTCAAATTGCTGCAATTCTTCCTTCATAGCTAACATCCATGAAGGATCAGCAAGAGCTTCTTGAATGTTCTGAGGTTCAATCTTTGATAAAAGAGCAATGTTGTTGGATTCGGCTCTTTTCAAAGATGAACGAGTAGTCCTACCAGTGGATGGATTTCCTATTATGAACTCCTCAGGATAGTTTTTCAGAAACCTCCATTCTCTTGGTCTTCTAGACTGATGTGAGGATACAGGTTCCTCTTGATCAACAATGGCCTCTACATCAGTATTTTCTGCAGCAACAGGAGATAATTCCAAATTGTCTCCTGCAGAATTGGGATTTTCGTTGCTAGCAGGTGCAGCTTCATGAGAACTTGAATTTTGTTGAACTGGCTCATTGTTCTTGGGTAATTCAGCTTCAAAACCTGGACTATCATCTATGCAAACACTAGGAACAATGTTAGACTCACAGAAAGTGACATGCATGGTTTCTTCAACAGTTTTGGAGTTCTTGTTAAAGACTCTATAGGCCTTGCTATTTGTGGAATAATCCAGAAAAATGCCTTCATGTGTTTTAGGATCAAATTTTCCTAAATTTTCTTTGATATTCAGAATGAAACACTTGCAGCCAAACACATGAAAATAACTAAGATCAGGAGGATGCCCTTTCCAAAGTTCATATGGGGTTTTCTTCAAAAACTTCCTAATGATGGTTCTATTTAAAACATAGCAAGCTGTATTCACAGCTTCAGCCCATAAGAACTTGGGGATTTCATATTCACATAACATAGCTCTAGCCATTTCTTGTAAACTTCTATTTCTTCTCTCAACAACACCATTTTGTTGAGGTGTTCTTGGACAAGAGAAGTTATGTGATATGCCTTGTTCATCACAAAAAGATTCAAAGTATTGATTTTCAAATTCTTTACCATGATCACTTCTTATTGAAACAATTTTTGAACCTTTTTCATTTTGAATCTTTTTGCTGAACTTTTCAAAAACAGAAAAAGCCTCATGTTTATGAGCAAGAAAGAACACCCAGCCAAATCTAGTATAGTCATCCACAATTACCATAGCTTTTTGTTTTCAGAAATCAAATCAGTGGAAGCAGTAACTTCATGCTTGAGCTTGTATTTTTCTAATTCAGCTCGCAAGGCAATGTTTTCTTCTTTTAAAAACTTTTTATTGCTAGTTTCATTTGCCTTAACTTTTTTCAAAAGAAGATCATTTTCTGTCCTCAAAGCCTCATTTTCTTTCTTACATTTAGCATACTTATCCAAGAGTTTCTTAGAGTTCACAGAAATGTCTTTGATAATGTAGTGCAGTTCATCAATGGATAAGTCAGAGAGATCTACCTCATCGTCAACATCATGATCTGCCATTAGACATAGTTGAGCCTCTTGATCTGAACTCTCTGAGCTGGTGTCGTTCTCCAAGTCCTCCCATGTTGCCATCATCACCTTCCTTTTGTCTTTCTTGGATTTTTCGCCTTTCTTAAGTTGAGGGCAATCTGACTTGAAGTGACCAGGCTCCTTGCAGTGATGGCATGTGAACTTGACTTGATCTTTCTTGACATCTTTGGATGAGGAACTTCCTTTGCCTTTGTTTTTGTATCTCAGTAGTCTTCTCATTTTTCTTGCAAAGAGCACCATTTCTTCATCTGAGAAACTGTCATCAGATTCTTCTCCTTGGGCTGTCATTCTTGATTTTAGTGCTATACTTTTCTTTTTGTCATCTTTGTCTTGAGACATGTGAGTAGTTTCATAAGCCAGCAGCTTGCCTCTTAGCTCATCATAGGTGATTTTGATCAAATCATTCCTTTCAGAGATGGCTGTGCTTTTCACTTCCCATTTCTTGGTAAGACTCCTCAGAATCTTCCTTACCAAGGTTTCTTCAGAGTAGTTTCTTCCCATAGCGTCCAGATTGTTGATGATTATTGAGAACCTTTCGAACATTTGATCGATGCTCTCATCTTCCTTCATACTGAACATTTCATACTCCTTCATCAGCATGTCAATTCTGGTTTCCCTCACTTGCTTAGTGCCTTCATGAGTGAGTCTAAGCTTATCCCAGATTTCTTTAGCCGTTTTGCACCTTGACACTTTTCTGAACTCTTCAAAACTAATTGCACAGTGCATCAGGTTGATTGCCTTGGCATTGAGTTCAACCTTCTTCTTTTCTTCTTCTGTCCATTCGCTGTCCTCCTTTGCCACAACTTCTCCATCAGCATTCTGTTTGGTGGGAACGTCTGGACCATTGAGAATGATCTTCCAGATGTTGTAGTCGATCGACTGCACGAAGATTCTCATTCTCTCTTTCCAGTAAGAGTAGTTGCTGCCATTGAAGTAGGGAGGTCTGTTGTTGAACTGCCCTTCAGTGAGAGTGAAAGCCACTATGTTGGGATTCATGTTGTTGGCCATGGATCTTTACTCCAAGCTGTGAAACTTGCCTTCTTGAGACCAGGCTCTGGATACCAATTGATGGTTCTAGTTGAACTTGAGAAGGGGGGGTTGAATCAAGTTGGCTTAAAACTTAAAGTTTCAAACTCTATTTTTGCTGTTGCTCGAGTTGCAGGAGATTATTTAAAATAGTCTCATACGCAGAAAATTATAAGTGCAGAGAAGAGGAGAAAGAGGCCAGCATGTATCCTGGTTCGGATTCTTTGTGCCATGAATCCTACATCCAGTCTCCACCACAAACCATGGTGGAATTTTCATTATAATCCTCAGATTACATACACCAATACTATTGAATCAATTCCTAATCCAACTAGTATCTACCCCTAAGCTTTCTTCACCAAAGCTTAGCAACCCCAAAGTGCTATCCTAACTTGGAAGGGGAATCTACACAGATTCAATTCTCACCAAGTGCTAACCCAACTTGGCAAGGGGAACTAATCTTAGTTCATAAACCCAAATTACATCAGAAAAACAAACAGTGGCTATTTTGCATCACTCCAGCCTTTTCTCTCTTGGCTTTTGAACCTCACATAATTGCCTTTTCAAAACAGAAGATAACGCAAGACAGCCATAACAAAAATCAGAATTAAGCTTGAGTAGAAGAAAGAGATTTCAACTCTGTGTTAGAGAAGGTGCTCTGAATGTGAGTGCTCTCTTTCTTAACTTGAAATGATGGAATGAGTCTTCTTATATATCTTCAGCTTGCTTAGAATTTCTGCCTCTTCCATTTCCTTGTGCCAGCTGCTCGTTAGAGCTGTCCTTGATGGCATGCAGTCCTTTCTTCATCTTGCTTCACCACCTCTGCAGCTGGAGTTGCTCGACTACTACCTCTGCTGTCCTTGGTGTTTCTTTCTTCCTTGGCATGCTCTTCTTTTGCATCCTGCTTCATGATCTCTGCCATACAAGGAGCTTCACCCACTACCTCTGTTGCTTGGCAAGTTTGTGTTTTGCTTTTTTTCCTTTGCTGTACTGTTCGTCCTTGGAGAGGTGAGAGTCCTTGTGTCTTGTTGCTTTGCTAGAGCCCCAGCTGTCCTTGATGTTGACAGATGTCCTTTTCTTTCTTTTCTTCTTTTGCCAACACATAACCTTTTATTCTTTGCTGATCGGTGCAATGAGAATGAGCTTGGCTCTTTTACATTTGCTGAAGTACTAGCTGGTCTTGGACTAAGGCAATGTGGACTTGGGCATTTACTTGGAGCATTAAGGAAACAAGTAGCATTGTTTGGCTTGTGAGATAGTTAATGGGTCTGCCACAATAAAACACACATTAAATAATATTGGGCTTTTTCACCCAAAACAATGTTTGTCATCATAACATAACCCAAAATCAAAACTAGACTCAACAGGGGCGAAAACACTAAAAACTCACGATACTTCTAAAAAGAGAAATACTTAAAAAGTAGTCTGCATGGAATTGCAGTGAAATATATATAGAGGATAAATTAAAAAATATGTATCAAATTATCAAGTTATTTATAATCTGCCGAATTCGATTAGTCTCATTTTGAGCATACCGAAAATTTTTAGTAAGATAAAGAGTAAGGTTAACAATTTTATTTTCCTCAATAACATTATCAACACTAAAAATAAATTTGTTCCTTCGATACTATAAAAAATTTATTGTTGTGACAGAAAAAAAAAAGGGGTCGAGACTATTTTTGAGAAAGAAATTTAGGTGATAATTTTTTTTTAACAATCAATAATTAGTGTTGAATTAAGATGTGAATCCGATACAAATTGACCAAAATCTTCATATATAACATCCTAATATAATTGAAACTAAAAATTATGTGATACAGTGAATTTTTTATTTATCAATATTTGCAATTAGTATTAGGATAAACATAGTTATTATATATTTAATAGACTCTCTCACAAAAGATTCTCTTTTAGATTTATAATATAAATTGTGCATAAATCCACATTGAATAATAGGACAAGCAGGTTTTTAAAAATTTTGTGATTGACTTATAGATTTTTAAAGAAAATAAAGTATAAAGTAAGTTCTTTAAATAAATTTATATTATAATAGATTTATATGTCCTAAATGAAAAAGAGAAAAAATTCCAAGTAAGTTTTTGAAGAATTGAAACGCTGAATTTACAAGCTTTTGAAAATTTACAATGCTGGATATAATGATTTTTCTCAATCTTTCTTTCCATTTTATGAAGCACCAAGTCTACTATTACTATAAGTTTATCCCAAGATTTTCCCAAAGTACTCATAATTAACTTTTTTCCCCCTAAAGATTACTAATATAGTTGGATTGAGACTTGAACTGATGAAGCAAGATTAGAAAAGGATCTGAACCAAGAGAATAAAAGAGAGAATTGTGAAACAAGAATATTGAGTGTATATTGAATTGATTCTGAATAATACATATATATATCACTGGCTTGTGACGAGTATTCATATAATTTTGATTCACATGCTTATTGGAAAAATTCTTGGAGGCAATAATTTTTAATAATTTTGTATATTATTTAACTAACATAAATATTAAATTATCTTCAATAAATAAATTTTATTAATTTATATGTATAAATTTTAAAAAATATAAATGTGATTCG
>NC_029792.2:19521613-19522592 GCF_000816755.2 Arachis ipaensis
TCTGCTTAATGTACATTGAAGACTTGCATAGTTTGTTAAAACTACTGATACCTAACTAACCGATAAACCGAATTGCCAATAGAAAACAGAATTTGGTAGTTGGTGAACAGGGTCAATTTCTTGTGTGATAAAAAAGCTGCTTAGTTTCTTTATCCCCTCAAACCCACGGTACTTTTTAGAGTTACCATGAGATTGGTTCTAAATTTCATAATACATCTTTGTTTATATGGATGACATTCTCGTTATCGATAATGATCTAAATCCTATTATTTCAACTATTTGACAATTGATACCTATAATAAGTTTATNNNNATACAAGATAATAATAATAAACTAATAATCTTAGGTATCAAATCTTCGTTTTGATAACATATAATAGATTTAAAAAAAAAAGAAAAAAAAACACTTTAAAAAGAAACAAAACAAATTAATTAAAACAGATACAAAAAACAGGCAAGGACCATCAAAGTTAACATCGTAAAAAAATGAAAGGGGACCAAAAGGGTCAAGTTTTGAATATCTGATAATACATAACTACTATTCCAAATTAGCTACATGACATCTAAAGCAGCCAAACACACACAACATTTATAAACGAGGCTATACGAATAAGTGCGTGTCATTTTGAAAAGGAAATATAAAGAGTGCGTGTCATTTTCATTATTTATTTCTCGCATTTAAGGCTAGCTAGCTAGTCATGAATCATCAATAATTATTAATTGATTAAGGCTACTTTTTTATCTATCTTTTGCAAATGTGTGTATTATATATATCAATCTAGATTCTGATAAAGTAAGTGAATCACAAATGATGAAATGAATAATTTTTTTTTATTCTATATGTGAGGTCGTAGAATAAAACTAAGTGATATTCATCAGATTTTTCGTGAGGGTGAGGCTAACATCTCTGCAGAGTTGAGTGGCTATATATGTAGGTCTATAAATTGAAGATGTATATAGATGTACAAAATGTAAAATGT
>NC_029792.2:19522659-19529658 GCF_000816755.2 Arachis ipaensis
ATTCGTCCCAAGCAAGAGCATCTTTTTAAATTTATTTGATTTTTACATAAATTTTTTTATTTGTTTTATATGCTATTTTTTATTTTTAGAGTGAATTGGTTCTCAAGTGAGTTGAAAAGGGACTTAAATTAAGGAACTACTTTTAACACTTAATAAAATAGATTATATAGTATACTAAAATCAAGATATTGTTTTCGTTTTTATCTTTGTTCTACAGTAACATAACAGAACGAAAATGAAAGTTACAAAATTTAAGAATGAAGAAGAATAACACCATGATATATCCTGATTCGGCCACAAAATATAATGTGACTTACGTCTGGTTTTCACTACAATAATGGTATAATTTTTACTATAATCAATAAGGATTACAATCACCAATTTCAAAAAATTCACACTCTTATAAACCACCTAAACTATCCGAAACTTAGTAACTCACTTATTAGACACTAATCCAACTTAGTTAAGAGGAATCAAGTGTACTCTAAACCTAACATACTTTCGAAATCAAACTTTCAAACAAAAGATTAAATAATTTTTGTGTGCACTACTTTCTTTACTTTTTGTATCTTTTAAGGTAAGCTTAAATTTAGATAAAAAAAAATATGAACAAACTCAAATAACAAGATCAGAAAACAAATGTTGTGTGCATATATGATCAGATTCTACTCGAATGGTTGCCTTCTTCTTTTGATGAATTCTTCGTATATAGAGTTAATATCTCTTTTTTAATGTTGGAATAATTTTCATTTTGATCAAGCTAGCCAATACACTTTTAATATTGTAGTCGTTTAGCGTTGAAGAAGAAATCCATTAGGTGCTGATTTGCTTGAATAATGGATTGTTTGATTATAATCTTTGATTGCCAATTTATTAATACTTACAATACTCATAAAAGAGATAAGTATAATAGAAAATTATTAATTATGTTTGTCATTATAAGATAATTAATCAATACTTAATTTAATATAGAATTTACTAAAGATTAAATTCTAAATTTTTTTAATATAAAATTTTAATATTATATCATAAAATTATTCATTTCAAAAATTTAAATCAATAAAAAAAAATAACACAACGGTTGTATCTCTAACAAATGATTATATATGTAGTAGTCTTCGCCAATTCTAATCTATAGCTTTAATTTGTCTTATATTGGAACATTTTCCTTCGGAATTCGACAACCTTAGTGATCATTATAATTTATAAATGTAAGTCGCTGGTGGTAGTAAGTTTTACACTATAAAAATTAAGAGTTAAATGGTGAGTCAAAATTAAAATCTTAAAAGGAAAGGAATTAAATCATATCATACATTACATACCTGTAACATATGATTCGTTCATATGTTAAATCTCATCAAACTGTGAATTGCAAAACTTTAACTACCAATACCATCATTATCCACAAATGAAAAGAACGGCAACTCTGCAATATCAATGTGGAATTCAAACATATCATTGTACCACCAAACTGAGTACTAGTGAAGATGCTAAAGATGGCAAGAAACGTTGGGACCATTATGTTTTTGGCCCCATGCATTGTGCTTTCATTCCATAATCTGAATGCCAAAATTAAATTCCCATATGCTACATAACATACATTTAATTCCTTTTGGTACAAATCTCATATATGCCCTACAAGTATCAACTTGACCTATTTCAAGTTGCAACTATATGTTAGTGTTTTTTTTTATTATTATTATTTTTATCACAATAGAAGAGAGTCATAAAAATTGTAAATATTGACAAAATTATTCATAAAAAAATAATTTTATATTTATTAAAAATGAATTTCATTTAATAAAAATAACCAAACATTAAATTTTGGTCGATTCCATTAAAAAAATTATCCAATTTTCCAAAATTACCAGCATCATCTCCTAATCCGATCCGCGACTGCCACCTTCACGCTTTAATTCATTTCTTCCCCTTTCGAAATAAAACATCTCAGGACACAATAAACTCAGATTTTGGTACCTAAAACTCTCATGATGAAACAATAGAAAAGTAACTTTGTTGTCAAAGTATGAAATAATAATAGCTCCTCACCAACACTAAGATTCAATTTCTGTAAGAAGAAACCTCCTAAACTTCACATCGAAAACAATCATGGCTAGCAACCATAAGCTACGTACGAGATTAGAGGAACACCTAAAGTGAATTTTTTTCAGCGTCGCTTAGCCTGAACACTCGAAGAAACCAATAACAGCACGGAATAGGAAAAAAAATAGCCTTTATTCCTTTTTTTTTTTATTTTCTTTTAAGTTTGGGACTTTGGTTTTGAAGTTTGCAAAAATTAAATAGAAAGAAGTGGTGAGGAGTAGTGGTGGTGGGTTGGGGAGGAACGGTGTTAGTTGATAATGAAGATAATAACGATGATGATAAGAATGGTTTGATGGTAAGAGAGGAGGGTACGAAGGTGCACTACAACAGAAGCGGGAGTTAACAGTGACAAATTTGGGGCAGTTTAAATAAATGCTACTATCTGGTGATCTTGGGCAGTTGCTGCAGCAGTTTAATTCCTCAGCCACCATATCATTTGATTTATGGCAGATTTGGAACAAATTGCCGAAATTATCATCTATCCTATTATATTAGATAAAGAGAAAAAAATTTTCATTTTCTTTGATACATCTAGCGAAACTCTCCATTCTTCATCTTCTCTATCTCAGTCGAGAGATACCTAGGCTCTTTTTCTCCCTTTTCTCGAATCACGGCTTCCTTTGTCAAAATCGGCTGACCTGGACCTCACAATCGTCTCAGCCAAGCACCTCAAAAACGTGAACTGGAAGAACGGCGTTCTCAAACCCTACGTTGTGTTCTGGGTCAACCCTGTTCACCGATTGGCCACTAAATCCATCTTCCTCTGTCTAGTGTCGTGCTTTCGTGCCTCCTCCATGGTGCATGAAACCCATACTCCCTCATCTACGGTGCGTGAAATCCCTAATCTCCGACCCACCCTGTGCCTCTGTGTGGTTGTGGAGTCGCGTGGCTGCCATCCGTCCTTATCTCTCCGGCGTCGACCTTTCACCTCTCCGCCACAGTTCATGAAACCCCTGTTTTCCCTTATATCTTCTATTAGTTGGGGTTAATAGTGTCTTTTTAGAGTTAGAGATTTGAATGTACTGAATTTGATTTGTACTTTCTATTTTTAATTTATACAAGTATATATGGTTATGGAACATGGGATTGAATGATTCAATGAAATTTATTGGTGGATTCTTTGATTTTGATGGACAGGAGGGGGCAGAGGAGGATGTTGATAATAACAAAAATGAAGACATAATTGGAGAGCCTCTTGAGATCGATGACAAGGAAGATGAACAACCGGTGGAGTGGCCTCGAAAGACTTCGAAGTACATGACCAAGTACGAGCGTGCCCAGATTTTGGGTACCCGTGCTCTCCAAATCAGGTTTCGTTCTAACTCCCTGATGTTTAGGGTCTGTGTAGCTTTAGAAAGAATTTGTTGTGTTCAATATTTACCACAAAAATGCCATCTCATGGTTGATTGTTTCGTTTATCTTGCAATCAGTAAGCAGATTTGGGGATAAAAAATGAGATGGTAGTTTTGCAGTTAGAATTGAAAATAGAAGATGAAAAAGAATTAACCTTAGGGTTAAGGTTTTGCTTATTATTTTTTTTTTTGTGATGGCATAAAATGCTCCTTCTTAAATGGCAGTATGAATGCTCCTGTTATGGTGGAACTGGAGGGAGAAACTGATCCACTTAAGGTAATGCACTTCCTTTTATGTTCTTTTTACTTGATCTTTGCTTCCTTCTTGTAATGTTACGATATTTAAGTACATTGTGACTTTGTGAGTGTTTTCATTCCTAAATTTGTTATGTCAGATGACAAATATTAAATCTTCAAATATGTGTTAGTGTGGTCATATTCCCTAACATTTAGTATTTAGGTTCTTGCCCTGTAGTTTGCTATCCTTGAAATGTATATTATAGTATTTAGGTTCTTGCCCTGTAGTTTGCTATACAGTTGTACAAATAAGTTGCTAATACACAGATGCATAGATTGTTCATATTGTAGCTCAAATTTCACCAGAGATTGATTTATCTTGATCTATCACGTCCCATGTGTTTCTCTTGTTTTATGTTTGGCATGTAAACAAGTTTTACTGTCATTGCATGCCTTCTCCTAGCCTTTCCCTTGAAATATAAGTTCTCAGCTTTAGATATTACACCATAAACTATAGTTTTTAATTCAGTTTGATGATGACATGGTTATTTTAATATAGAAATGTAGAACTATGGATTTTATTTTGATCTGCAATGAGTAGAATTTTATAAGTTATTTGGAGCAGGTTTGTTTGCATTGAATATGCCATGCTGCACATTCTCTTTGTTCCTATGTTATCCTTATTTGTTAATGTGCTGCCAACAGCTTTGATATTTCCTCTAGTTCTGAGCATTCTTTCATAGGTCTAGTTTCAACTATTTTCGTTATATTAATTATTGAAGATACATATTTTGTTTGAGCTCCTCTGTGGTTTCTTCCTTTTACTTAATCAGTCGTTTGATTGTACTAGCTTTTGATTTATTTGAAAAGCTACCGGCAAGTGGTTCTGAGACAGAATCGCTGCATACTCTTGGTTCAGATTGCTGGGATCTGAAAATTTCCCCTTTCAATTTGGTCTCAGATTTCAATTTTGGTTCACATTATACCTTTTCTTCTTTATTTGGTTTCAATTTAGTCTTTTATTTTGGTTTTGGTCTTGCCATGAACAGAGGACAAAAGGGGGTGAAGCAAAATCTTGACTTGCAAGACGCACCGGCATCTCCGTGAAATGTTGTCGCTGCAACGCCGGGCATGTTCTTCTTCTCTTTAATATGCCCAAGCCAAAATAATGTAAAATCATGCAGATTGCTAATAATTCTCACCTTCTGAAAAGGTCAAGTATGAAGTTTGCTCCCCAGAGGCATTGAATAAACTATTGGTGAAGTTTCGGGTGACTCAACCAGCAACAGACACTGCCTAGTTTGCTCTGCTCTTCCATTTCTGATGCAGGTTTAATTAATGACAATGCTTTTATTTTTGTAATGCAAGTGACATTGTATTTGCTACACCTATAGTTGATTTTCAACACAGATTGATGATATTTGCTTTCTTGTTGACCTATGATGATTTGTTGAACTTTCAATTATGTTAGTTATTGTGTTGTATGACTTTAGTGTGTCAATTTGTGAAATTAAATTTGTTTTTGTATTTTAGTGCATATTACTGTTGAAAATAAGATAGAACCTTTTTAGTACACAGACTATGACTAGGATAGGTTGTTTATAGTATGTACATATTTGTAGTTATAAAAGGTTTTTCAGTGATATGGTGTCGAATAGGGGTTCACCGTCATCACTCTTGTGGAACTAGGGTGAAGATTGCCTGTCACTATGTCAGTAACCTCAGTTATCCGTTGAAAGTGTTTGTAACTGATGTCATCTTTGTGCAGGGCAGGTAATTAAAGGATGGGATGAAGGCATTAAAACCATGAAAAACTCTTTTCACCATCCCTCCTGCGCTAGCCTATGGTGCATCTGGCTCCCCTCCAACTATTCCTCCGAATGCTACACTCCAGTTTAATGTCAAGCTTTTGTCTTGAACTAGTGTAAAGGACATATGTAAGGATGGTGGTATATTTAAGAAAATACTTAAGGAGGGGAAAGGATGGGAAAACCCCAAGGATCCTGATGAAGTATTAGGTATATTGATATTTATCATTTAGTTTATTTCATTTGATTTAGGTCTGCATTATTTAGCTTAGTCGTAACTGATACTGTATTGGTTGATAATATAGTTAAGTATGAGGTTCTTCTGGAAGATGGAAAGGCTGTGGCTAAGTCTGATGGAGTGTAGTTCAGTGTGAGAGAGGGTAATTGCATTTAATTTCTGTCGACAGTAATATATTGTTTCCATTTGCAGTATATCTAAGACTGTCTTTTAATCAATGGTAGTTCACTATTGCCCTGTATTGTCAAAGGCTATTAAAACCATGAAGAAGGGAGAGAAAGTTATTTTGTAGATGGATTTGGTGAGAAAGGGAAGCCAACAGATGGTGATGAAGGAGCAGTTCCACAAAATGCAACATTGCAGATTACTCTCGAGTTAGTCTCTTGGAAGACTGTGTCTGAGGTAACTGATGACAAGAAAGTGGTGAAGAAAATACTTAGTGAAGGGCAAGGATATGAGCGGCTAAATGAGGGGGCTGTTGTGAAAGGTGACTATTAATCATTGCGAATGTTGATGATTGCTTTATCATTCAGCCAGTCCCTAATAATTATCTAAAAGGGTTTATAGTATGCTAGTTTTCTTTTAATGTAACTTGATAGTTATTTAAGAGCTTGATTGACACCTGTTGTACACACCTTTTCAGTGCGTACTATATGTGCCCACAGCTCTTTCTCTATATTTTGGTTTGTATGCTTTTGGAGTTTAGTACAAAGGATGTATCAGTTAATTTTGTTGTTTCTGCCACAAGTTATATTCAATAGATGAAAAATATTAAGATTTATAGCATTAAAAAAATCTAAAAAAGGCCAAAAAATTAGAGCATTAAAATTAAACAAAAAAAATCAGCGTTTTTTAAAAGGAATTTTTTTTAATTTGTATTGAAATTAGCGGCGGTTTTATAATTGCCGCAAACATTCATAAATTAAAAAACATAATAACATTGCGGCGGTTCATAACCGCCGGTGAAAATGGACTAAATTCTAATATTTTCATATCGCGGCGGTTATACCAGCGGTTGCTGAAAACCGCCGCCAAACCCAATCCCGGCGCCCATATCCATGGCGGTCTACTGAACCGTCGGTCTTTAATTTTGCAGCGGTTTAAAACCGCCGCTAAACAGTGCCTCTGTTGTAGTGGTGATGGTAATGGAGGTAGAGATAATTTGAGAAATTTGGATAACTTTTTGTTAAATAAAATTTATTTTTTATAGATATAAAATAATTTTTATTTTTTTATGGGTAATTTTTTTTGTATTTATAAA
>NC_029792.2:19529752-19532993 GCF_000816755.2 Arachis ipaensis
CTTTCTTCGTTAATAGAATTGATTAAGGTGATAAACAAAAATGTTAATATACCGATATTATTTAATCTCCAAATTAAAAACTCTCATTTTTTAATTAATTGATATAGAAAGACTAAATTATTTTTTTTTTCGGCGAACCAAAACCATAGCTCTCACATCTTCTTCTTCTTTTCGGTTCTCCTAAATCCTCTTCCTTGACTCCTTGTAACCACCTTACCACCTCTCACTACAAGAAAATAGGCCTATGGCTACGCTTTTTTTTGCCACGCTTTAAAAGCGTGGCTAAAAGTGGTCAATGGCCACGCTTTTGTGAGGGTGGCGATTGAATAGAGATTTGGCCACGTTTTTTCTTGCCACGCTTCAAAAACGTGGCGAAAAGGGTCAACAGCCACGCTTTTTGAAGGGTGGCAGTTGATTAGAGAAACGGCCACGTTTTTTTCTGCCACGCTTCAAAAGCGTGGCCATAGAGAGAAACAGGGACGTTTTAAAAGCGTGGCGACAGAGTTTCATTACGGCCACGCTTACAAAACGTGGCCATATCCTGGTCCTCTTTTGGCACGCTTTAAAAGCGTGGCCAAAAGGTTTTTTTTAAAAAAAAAAAACCAGACCCGGCCCCAACCCGGTCCCCAACCCAATTGAAGAGATTTCAACCCGGTCCCCAACCCTAATCGAGCTACCCTTTTCGCGATCGAACTCACTCTTTCACCCTAGTCACTCTTTCACCCTGGCTACCCCTGGAGGAGCTCACATCCCTGCCGTCACCAGAACCACCCTCGCTGCGCCGTTAGCCTCCGCTCCCCCTCCGCCTCGTCTCCTCATCGCCGTTACCAGCATCCTTAGCGTCAGCGTCAGCGCCACCTCTTTCAACCGATTCCTTCCAAAAGCGAATACGACAAGGGACAATGTGGGAAGATGTCGGAGCTTGGAGGCAGCAACTGTTTTCCGTGTCTCTTGCTCGGTGTCAATGTCAGTCTTGCCCTTGTTGAAGGAATTGTTGCTTTCTTTGCGTTGTTTCAGGTTCTTCTCCTCTTTCTTTCATGTTTCAATTCGCGCCAGCATTGCTTTTCGGATATGAAATTGGTTCGTGCATTTGATAATTTTAGGGATTTTTTTAGTGTTGTGCACAATTTGGGGAGGTTTTGGTGGGGAACGGGTGATTGGCGTAATTTGAAAATTTGGGGAATTTGTGAGAAGATATTCAGATTTCAAAACTTGCATTTTGAATTTTGATATTTTAGCTGTTATATATTTTTACAATCCCTAAACTGTAGCCTACTTTTTTTTTCTTGCCCTAAGAAATTTTTTGTATATATGAATTCGGTAGCTTCATTAGCTAATAAACAGATTAGCTAAGGTTCTCGAAACCTAATAAATATTGTATTGAAAGATATCAAAACCGGGTTAGTGTGATCTTAGCTTGTTGTTTGAAGATATATATGAATCTGTAAAGGTATGTCTTTTGATTTGCATTTTAATATTACTTAATGGCTTTCGAAGGTTAAGCATAGGATGCTCTGATGAGAATGTCTGCGCCCGTGCGCATGGATGCTCTGTTCTTTTGATTAAGTAACCTCCTCAATCAACTTGTTTAAGTAAATAATCCAACTATGATTTTGTAATGCTTAATTTTTTTTAATTTAACAAGGCATTCGCCACGCTTTTAAAGCGTGGCAATATATCTTACTATGGCCACGCTTTAACTCTTCCTATTGTCACATTTTAAAAGCGTGGCCATACCTCTCCTTTTGCCACGCTTTAAAAGCGTGGCCAGAACTGCCCTATCGCCACGCTTTAAAAGCGTGGCCAGACCTTCCCTATCGCCACACTTTAAAAGCGTGGCCATATCTCCCACCTACAGCCACGCTTTTAAAAGTGCCAATTTGTAAAAAAGCGTGGCAAAAAAAAGCGTGGCGATAGACTGAAAAAAGCGTGGTGATAGAGCAACCGCCACCCTTTCATAGGTCACCCTTTCAAAAGCGTGGCGGTAGCTCAAAAAGCGTGGCGAAAAGCTATCGCCACGCTTTTTTCAGCTTTTCGCCACGCTTTAAAAGCGTGGCAATAGACCTATTTTCTTGTAGTGTCTCTTCTACTTTATCACCACCTCCACACACAAACCTAAAATTTTTAATTTCATCCCCATTAACTCTAAAATTTTCAATTTCATCCCTAAAACTTTGTCAACATTCTAATAAAGAAATAGAAATTTGTGACATTATTTCTAAAATTACTTCTTATCATTATTTTTCTTTCTCTATCTTCTTCATCATTACTTCTCCTTGTTTGCATCAATCTATTAATGACGAAGCACAAAGCAAGAAAAATATAACTTGACTCAAGAAGGAAAAGGGAAAAAGACAACGATAAAAGAGAACGATGTTGGGACCGTCAATGAAACTGGCAAAGAGAGAAGAGAGGGTGAACAGAACAAAAAAAGAGAGATGTGACGAGCAGACGAGGGGGAAGTTGTTCCTAGCGCCGTCGCTATTTAGGGGTGTTCATGAATTGGATCCAATCCGCATATTCTCGGTGTTTATCCAAATCTGATTCAAAAATTGTGGATATAGATCCGATCCGCACATTAATAGGATCGGATTGCGGATTTTGTGTAAGTATTCGCATATTCGATCCGCATATCCGTGTATCCGCAAAAATAAAGAAATAAATAAGTAAATATTCTTTTTATGTTTTATTTTAACTAATAATTATTATATATGCTGTATTATTTTAATTTATTATTTAAGAAAAGTATGTTTAATATTATTTTAAGAGTAAACATATTTAAAAGAATAGAAAAAATGAATTTTATTGATATTTTTTAATAAAAATAAGCTTTTAAAAATATTTTTGTATTTTGCGAATATATCCGATATCCGATCTGATCCAATAATTTTAGTACAGATCGGATCGAAATTTTGATCATATCTAATTCGATCCACGTTCACCACGCTGTTGTAGTTGCCGTTGTCGTTGCCACCCTCAGAACGAGTCAAGGTCTCATTTTTTTTTATTTCTTCACCACTTGAACTTGGAATTCCGATGCTCCACTATCATTACTAATAGTGATGGTGGCAAAAATGGTATCTGCTAGCAGAAAAAGCTTTTGTTGGAACAATTAGTGAAAAGATTATTAATAGAGAATAAATGGTTCTGCAGTTTTAGAGAGAGAAAGAGAAAAAAAGATAATATATTTTAAATTATAATTTTAAATTTAAAAATATTCAAAATCTAATGGAATTAAGTA
>NC_029792.2:19533108-19534203 GCF_000816755.2 Arachis ipaensis
TTTACTGTTAGATATTTTTATAATTTTTTTAATATTTAAAAAGTATTTTTGTTGTTAATAAAAATAAGAGTCATTTATGTCAACATTTTGATAATTCAAATATAGAATTGATAGTTTATCCACACACATATATATGTTTTTTTTTGGGTCATATATGATTATATGTATATGTTTATTTAGACCACCGCATTGGCACTTTGGTCTTTGAGTCCTGTTGTTGCTATCGAGAATTGTGAACACTTTTAGGCCTTTGGATTCAGCTGATGATGAAGAGCCTCAAAAATAAGGCCCATTTGCATTTATTATTAGGTATTATTTTGTTGGACTTGTTATTAGTGTGACTTGGACACTTGGTTGGTGGAGTGTGCAGGCTATAATGCCTATGGTGGTGGCTGTGACTCCCATAAATAATGATATTATCATGGAATGTTCGCACAGAGGCCCAACTTTTGTATCTGGATTTTAGCCCTCTATGCTTGTCCTTCGCCTTTGTTGGATCAACACATGAATATTATAGTTATTTAGATTAGTCTAATAATTAATTTACTAATCCACTTAAATAAGTATTAGAATTTGAACATTATCTTTTATCTGTAGTAATTTATTAGTTATTGGCCAACAACAAATTCTTAAATAAAACTCCAATCTGTGATGAATTAATTATTAATTTATCGGGTTAAAAAATATCATGGACAATTAAAAAAAATACAATATTGTATCAGTTTAATTTTTTAAGGATAAAATATTATTTTAATCTTAACATTTGGAGTGAATTCTGTTTTAATTTCTAACATTATAATCGTCCTATTTTTATTCCAAAACGTTTAAAATAATATTAATATTATCCCGTCATCAAATTTTTCATTAATAATTAACAGAATTGATGTAATGTTAATAACATTTTTATTAAAGTTACGTTTGTTTAACTTCCTTTTTTTATTTTCACCCTTTTAACAAGTTCAATTCTCATTCTCCTACTTTCTTTTTTTTTATTTTACATTATTAAATTCTTCAAAAGAAATTAAAAAAAAGAGAATAAAAAATAAAATTTGAATAAATATAATTTTAATAAAAATATTATTAATAATATATTAA
>NC_029792.2:19534228-19549642 GCF_000816755.2 Arachis ipaensis
ATTTATTTTTTACTTGAATTCAATCCAATTGATAACCGTGTAAACAAGACCAGAAACAAAATTATAAAAATATAAATATCTCTATTAATATATATCGTGATAAATATGATATTTATTTTATTTATAAAAATCTAGTAAATCTATCTATATCTTGCATTTTGGAAGATCTCCATATAACAAATATTATTACTATACATTATAAGAGGAATACGTCAAATTGATTCTTCACATGGAAAAAAAGAATCATCAAATTAGAAACCAATTTGTTTTATACTAATTTGTCTGTACAAAATTGTTCAAGACTATTTTGAGACGGATTTTTACAGTAAATTTTAGAAGGTTAAAATTAATAATAATTTTATAATTTTTAAGATGTTTGAGAATATTTTAGATAATTTTAAAATGTTTTAGAATATTTTAAAATATCTTAAAATATTCTAAAAAGTTTTAAAAAATTTTGGATGGTTATAGAGGATTATAAAAAAGTATAAATGTATATAAAAATATGAAGAGTAGTATAGAATAATTTAAAAATATTTAGAAAAATATGATAGGATAGATATTTGTAGTGAAAGTTTTGGATGCTCAATCTAGACCGTTGATTAGATTTAATTCTAACCATTCACTGAAGAGATGGATGACTATAAATAGGGGTGAAAGTTAGAGTATGTGTGTGTGAGTTATTTGTAACAAATACTTGAGTAATAAAGTGTTCTTTCTACTAAAACTTCATTTCTCTTGTGTTCTTAGCTTTCTTGCAAGTATTGAGGGTTAAGCTGACTTGGTCTTAACTCAAGGAGTTAAGTAAGTCCGAGTGCCGATACGGTAGCATTGGAGTGTGTCCAAGGCTGTGACAATTTGGCATCAGAGCAATATTCGAGAGAGAGCACAAGTGGTTTATGGGTATGACTTTTAGTATAACAATGGAGCATGTTGAGTCTCAAAGGAGAAGGGATGCTATTCCTTCTCAATAGGGAGGCAAGAAGGCCCGTTCTTCAAGTGAGCCTTAAGGTAAAGGCTCTAAATTTTTAGAAAAGAGAGTTTCTATGTTGGAGAATGTTCTATCCACTATGGATAAGCACTTCCAAAAGATAGAACACAACAAGAAGACTCTCCAGACTCATGTGTTGGGAGAAGTAAATGCTTTTAAAGAAATCATGCTCCAAATAGAAGAGAAGTCTGAGAATTCTTTGAAACTATTTGAGAAGGTTCGAGTTTGGTTTGAGGAGGCGAGATCCACGACCAACTATTATAAGGGAGATGACAAGGATTGATCTCCCAAAGTCAAAAGAGTTCAAAGGCATGAGGGACGCTCGAGAGGTGGAGAACTTATGGAAAATTGAGAGGTACTTTGAAGGTCAAGGGGTGGTTGAAGAAGCAATAAAGGTACGCATTGCACTTCTCTACTTTTCTAATAATGCTACTTTGTGGTGGAGAAAAAAAATGAGTAGACATAAAAAAATGGTACTTGTAACATAGCCACATGAAAAGATTTTAAAAGAGAGTTGAAAAGGCAATTCTTCCCTTAAAATGTGCTATGAAGTAAGAAAGAAGTTGAGGAAGTTGAAGCACAAGAGTATGATTAGCAACTACATAAAGAAGTTCACTATTCTCACGCTTCAAATTTTCAACTTAACATCAGAGGATGCAATGTTCTTCTTCATTAATGGACTCCAAACTTGGCCAAAGCAAGAATTACAAAGAAAAAATATTAAGGATATCGATGAAGCCATTGTGGTGGCCAAATCACTCATTGAGTATCATCGAGGAGACTCTGAACCCAAGTATTCCTCCAAGCCTAGCTCTACTAAAAATGAGAGAGACAAGGGAAAGCGTTTCTCAACCAAAAAGGAAGGAAAGTACTCTTCAAAAAAATAGTATGAGGAAAAGAAGAAGGCCTTCATGCCAAAAGGAGAATGTTTCGTGTGCAAGGGATCTCACCAAATGAAGGGCTATCTCAAGTTAGGGACTTTGGCATCTATCGCCGAAGAACGAGAGGCTCAATCGTAGGTGACTGAATGTGTTGGATCTGTCCAACTGATGAATACTGTAAATGGCAAAGAGGCAAGCTCTATAGAAAAGAAAGGCTTGATGTATGTCAAAGCTTTTATCAATGAAAAATCCGTCATGGATATGATCGACACTGGTGCTACACACAACTTCTTCACGCCTGATGAAGCAAAGAGGCTTGGGTTGAATATCACTAAAAAGAATGGCTAGTTCAAATTCATGAATACCAAGGGTGAACCTCTTAAGGAAATAGCAATAAGGGTTGAGATGACTCTTGGTTCTTGGAATGGACTTGTGAATTTCTCAGTAGCACCCATGGATGATTAGTCATCAAGTTTGATTTGCAAAGGAATGGAAATATAATACCTATGCTATACTACGACATAGTATGTGTCATGAAGAAAGGGTCTCAATGCATGGTTCCTACAATCTATAAAGTTGAAGGACCACCGATATTCTTTGCTATGCAATCCACGAAAGGGTTAAAGAAGGGAGAAATTACATATTTAGCTCTATTACAAGAGTTAACACCTGAAAGAAAAGACTTTTGATGAGCGGATATTTTATATGCTTTTTTACATCATTTTCATATAGTTTCTGTTATGTTTATTTAAGTTTTATTAAGTTTTCATGGGTTTTAGTGCAAAATTTACATTTTTAGATTCTAATTTGAGTTTTTGTGCAATTTCAGGTATTTTCTGGCTGAAATTGAGGAGTTGGAGTAAAAGCATGTTTCAGAGACAGAGAAAGCACTGCAGATGCTGTCAGGATCTGACCTCTGTGCACTCGAAGGAGCTTTTCTGGAGCTACACAAGTTCAAAGGGTATGCTCTCAAAGGCTATGGAAAGCTAACATTCAGGGCTTTTCAGAAATATATAATAGTTTATACTTTGTTTCAGAATTGAAGACCCAAAACTGGCGTTCAACGCCAGCTACCAACCCTATTCTGGCGTCCAACGCCCACAAAGAGGTGACCAGCGTCCAACGCCCAAAAGGGGGCTACTAGTCAGCGTTCAATGCCCCTAGGGAGTCCTAGCACGTGGCTTACTCTTTTTCTCAGCCCAAACACTCACCAAGTGGGACCCAGAAGTGGATTTTCGTACTAATAGACTAGTTTATCATATTTCTATAATTCTTAGTCATTAGGTTAGTATATATATGAGAAGATCACCCTTGTTTAGGATCTTCTACCACCACTTTTGACACACACGATCTTCTTCCACCCTTTTCACGTTTTACATTATATAGTATGAGCCATTAAACCTCCTAGGATAAGGTTAGGAGCTCTGCTGAGTTTTATGCATTAATAAAAGTATTACTGTTCTATTTCAATTCGTGTTTGATTCTATTCTAAGATATATCTTCGTTCTTTAACCTTATGAATGAGTTGAACCGTCACAAGTTATCTCTATTCTACATGGGTTCAGTGAGCGTCTTTCATCGGATATTTCTGAACTACTAGCTTGATTATACATCTTTTAGACGGCTAATCCACGACTTCGTTAGGGACTTCTTGAGACATCTGTTCAACTGAGGTATGGGGAGATTAGGGTCTTTGTGGTAATGACTAGAACCAAGGTGCAGCTTTCTCTGATCCGGAAGATTCGACCTTGTCTGTGGTATTTTGAGTAGGATCACCAAGGGAATGAACTGCAGGAGCTTCACCCTTATTCAGACTGGATGCGCACTAAACCTAGTATTCAGCCTAGAGGAAGATTGGCAGCCTCTCAACTGGCGTTGATCACATACAGCCTGCTATAAAACAAATCATTCACAGTTGGAGTAGACAGTAAGAAAGGATTGGTCCAGAAGAACAAAGCATCTCTGAAGGTTTAACCATCTTCTTGCCATTGAATTCACAACCACTGAGTAACGTTATCTTTATTTTACGGGATAAGTACTTTTTTCATCCCTAAGGTTTGGGGTCAAAATCAAAATCGTCCCCGATCTTTTTTTCTTATTAAAATCATCCTCAACGTTACAAAACGTTACAAAATCGTCCTTTTCTACTTCAATTTTATTTTTTTTACCAAATTACCCTTATTAAATAATAAAAATAATTAAAAAATTAAAACAAAACCTAACCCCCCCTTTTATTTTATTTTATAATTTGTTTTAATTTTTTAATTATTTTTATTATTTAATAAGGGTAATTTGGTAAAAAAAATAAAATTGAAGTAGAAAATGACGATTTTATAACGTTTTGTAACGTTGAGGATGATTTTAATAAGAAAAAAAGGTCATGGACGATTTTGATTTTGACCTCAAACCATAGGGATGAAAAAAGTACGTATCCCTTATTTTACTTTTATGTGCTTGAACAACTAAACAACTTTTCTATCCGCCTGACTAAGATTTACAAAATAACCACTGTTTGGCGCCGTTGCCGGGGATTCTTCGAGCTTGAACAAACAAACGGATTATCTTATTGCTTAAATTAGGTACTTTTTAATTTTCGTTTTGAGTCTTTTATTTTCTTTTTCGAAAAAAATAAAAAAATTCAAAAATCTTTTCTTTTTTTATTAATCTTTATCTTTTGTTTGAGTCTTTTGTTCTTATTTTTGTAAAATTTCGAACTTTCTTGAGTCTTTTTCCAAAAAATCTTCAAAAATAGTGTCTTTTGTTTGAGTCTTGTGTCAATCTTTAAGTTTGGTGTCTTTTTGAGTCATCTTGAGTCTTTAAGTTTCTTTGATTTCAAAAATCTTAAGTTTAGTGTCTTGTGTGTGTTCTTTATTTTTTTAAATTTTCGAAAAATTGTTCTTTGTGTTCTTTTTTGGTATTCAAGTTGTTCTTGTTTCTTTTCTTGTTTTGATCTTAAAATTTTAAGTTTGGTGTCTTTTGGTTGTTTTTCTCTTTCTTCATTAATTCAAAAAATAAAAAAAATATCTTTTCTATCTTTATTTCAAAAAGATTTTCAAAAATTTCAAAAAAATTTTCAAATTTTAATTTCAAATTATTATCTTATCTCAAAATCAAATCTTTTCAAAAATCATATCTTTTTCAATTCACTATCTTATCTTTTTATTTTTCTTTAAAATTCAAAAATCTTATCTTATCTTAAATTTGACTTCAAAAATAAAATCTTTTTCAAAAAATTTCAATTTTCAAATTTCAAAATCAAATCTTTTTCAAAAATCAAATTTCAAATCTTATCTCTTTCAAATCTTTTCAAATTCTTATCTTATCTTTTCTAATTTCAAATTTTAAATTTAAATCTTTTTCAAACCTTTTCAATTTCTATCTTATCTTTTCTAATTTTAAATTTTAAATTCGAATCTTTTCTAATATTCTATCTTATCTTAATTTTAAATCTTTCTTAATTAGTTACTTGTTTTCTCTTTCTTCTTTTTCAAAACTTCCCTTCTATTTCTCTTTCTTCTTTTTCGAAAAACATCTTTCAATTTTCAAAATCTTTTTAATTAATTAGCTTTTAATTTCCTCTTTAATTAATAAATAAAATAAAAACAAAAATATTTTAATTCTAGTTTCCCTTTTTACTTCTCAATTTTGAATTCCTCTACCTCTTTATTTGAATTCTTTTTCTCATTCCTCTATCTTCATTCTTTTTTCTTCTTCATATCTCACTGAGAGCTCTCTATACTGTGACATAGAGACTCCCATTTTTCTTTGTCTCCTATTTATATATGCAGGAGCACCAAAGTCACTATGGTTCCGAAGAGGAATACATTGGGTTCCTATATATTTGACACTCCTATTAATTCAGATGACTTTAAAGTCAACCTAGACCAGGTCCTACAATTGCCAGTTTCATGGACACCCACAGGAAGACCCCAGTAAGTTCATCTCTGACTTTCTGCAGTTCTGTGACACTGTAGAGGCCAATGAAGTGTACCCTGAAGTCTCTAGGCTAAAACTCTTCCCATTTGCTTTGAGTGATCAAGAAAATGAATGGTGGCATATGGAACTTAAAGGAAGTGTGAACACCTAGGATAAGGTTGTTAACAATTTCCTGAACAGGTTTTCTCCCTCACAGAGATTAACTAAACTAGTGACAGATGTTCAGACCTTCCGGCAAAAGGAGAGCGAGTCCCTCCATGATGCTTGGAAAAGGTACAAGATGATGTTCAGGAATTGCCCTTCCTTTATGTTCTCAGGATGGAGCAAGACTATCATCTTCTATGAAGCCATTTCTGAGATAGCCAGGAAGACAGTAGATCACTTTGCAGGTGGTTCTTTATACTTTATAGAGACACATGAAGAGGCAGATGGGCTCATTGAGATAGCTGCCAATAACCAGCACTTATACTCCTGTGAGGAGACCCTAGTTAGGACAAAAGTTCTAGACATGGAGACCTTAAAAGAAGGTGGGACAGTAGTCTTCACCAAGGAGACCGAACCTTAGGAGCATGCTAGTGAGGGACTTAAGGCAATCAAGGACCAGGAGGATCCTGAGAATGCCAGTGAGCACGCCCCTACAGAGGAAAAAGAACCTCAAGTTGATTCTTCTCTGGGCATGCAAGAGGAGCCTGTGACTCCCACAGAGCACACCCTTGCAGAGGTGAAAGAGCCTCAAGAGCTAGCTTTCCTAGGCGTGCAAACAAAATCAGAAGATGAGCAACTGGCTCATTTCCTAGCAATACTCAAGAAGCTGCAAGTCAATATCTCTGTTGCAGAGGTATTGGAAAAGAAGACCCCCTACACGGCCTATCTAAAAGGCATTATTTTTTAAAAGAAATACTTAATGAGAGATGAGACTGTGGTACTGACCAAAGAGTGCAGTGCTTTAGTCCAGAATGAACTGCTAAGGAAGATGCCCGACATAGGGAGCTTTCAGCTCCTATGTCCTATTAGAAAGATCACTTTTGACAAGGCCCTGTATGATCTTGGCTTGAGTTTAAATCTGATACCTTCATCTGTGATGAAGAAGCTGAGAATCCAAGAGACACAAGAAACAATGATTACCTTGCATGAGGACTGGATGGTGTTCAATATTCTTGACCCTCCATTACCCCCTGACAAGAAGGGCACTTGCATAAAGGATTCAGCATTCAAGCCTCCTCCTTTGATTGAAACCAATTCAATCCCTTCTAAGACCGAATGTAAGTTTGGTGTTGGATGTACACTATCCACCAAGGAGGAAGGCCCCAAAAGGAAGATGCCTAGGGGCTGAAAAACCAAAAAGATCCCTACTGAAGACTTCTCACCATGGAAGATGATAGTATTCACTTATCTCATCATGGTATTCACCATGGAAGAGGGAAGTGGTAAAAAGGGACACCAACATATTGCTGCAAGCCCAACCCTGCCTCATGCAATGAACAAGATCCTGTCTTTTGAGCGTATTATGCTAATCCATGAGAGAACAAGAATGACGCTCCCAGTAAGGAGTAAGAATTTATTCCTCTATGACTATCTTCCTCCTTGAAAGGAGCTGTCTGCCAAGCTAATGACATTAAAGAAGCGCTTATTAGGAGGCAACCCAACCACGAATAAAGTATTTCTATTCTTATTTCTTTTGTTTATTTTCATTTGAGTTTATTTTAGTTTATTTTTAGAGTTTTCCCTTGCTTTTTTAATGTTTGTGATCATGTGCAGTAGTTCGAACAGAAACAGAAACAGTCAGAGCTGGAAATAGAACACCCTAGAATAAAGACCTTGCTAGCATTGAACGCCAGACAGGGGGCCAGAGTGGGCGTTCAACACCCATGAGGAGCAGCAAAGCTAGCATTGAACGCCAACCAGGGAGCACATAGCTAGCGTTGAACGCCAGGCGGGGGGTAAAGACCTAGCGTTGAACACCGGGAAGGAGCACCCTAATGGGCGTTCAACGTTCTATAAGGAGCATCAAGTTGGCGTTGAATGCCAGCCAGGAGCAAGAGCTGGGCGTTTAACGCCCACAACGGGTAGGGAATTCGAATTCCCTAGCCTCGCAGGACAAGTGGGTCCCACAGAAACTTCACCTACCCCACCTACCTCACCCTCTATCTCTTCCTTTTTCTTCTTCTCCTTCTACTCTCTCAGACCCAATTGTTCATATTTGCTCGAGGACGAGAAAAACTCTTAAGTTTGGTGTTACAAAAGCTTTTCTTTTTTACTTCTACCACTCCTAAGTATGGCACCAAAGACTGGTGAAATCTCAAGGAAGAGGAAGGGAAAGGCACTTGCCTCCACTTTTAGCTTTTGCATTTTGACTTCTACCACTCCTAAGTATGGCACCAAAGACTGATGAAACCTCAAGGAAGAGGAAGGGGAAGGCACTTGCCTCCACTTTCCTCACCTCATTTGTCACCTATGCAATTCAGCTAGAATTTTTATAGAAAAGAGGACAAGCCCATCACTAAAAGAAGGATGGAGCATGTTAGAGAACCGACACATGGATCACAGCAAGAGCATGTGAAGCCGCTTCAACAAGAAATTCCTGAGATGCATCAAGGATGTATTTTCCTCCCCAAGGTTATTGGGACCAATTGCATAATTCTCTTGGAGAATTGGGCACTAACATGGAGCAATTGAGGTTGGAACATCAAGATCAAGCTATCATCCTCCATGAAATAAGAGAAGAACAAAGGGCCATGAGGGAAGAACAACAGAGACAAGGGCGTGACATAGAAGAACTCAAGAACTCTATTGGATCCTCAAGGAGGAGTAGTAGCCGCCATCACTAAGGTAGATTTGTTCTCTTAATTCCCTTTGCTTATGTGTATTTTTCTGTTTTCCATGTATTTTGTCTTATTGTCTGTTTCTAGTGCATGATCATATTTATGTCTTAAGGCTATAAAATATTCTATAATATCTCTCACCTTGCTTAAAAAAAATTTTATTTGAAAAAGAAAAATGAGATACATGAATTTCAAGTTTTATCTTAAGAATAGTTCAATTATTTTGATGTGGTGGTATTGCTTTTATTTTCTGAATGTATGAATGAACAGTGTATGTTTGATAGTGGAGTTTAAGAATGTTGGCTCTTGAAAGAATGGTGAAAAAAGTGAAGTATTATTAGTAATCTAAAAAATCCTACAATTGATGCTTGAAGCAAGAAAAAGTAGCAAAAATCAAGATGCAATGGGAAAAAAAACTTTGCATGCAAAAAAAAAAAAAAATAAAAGTATAAAAAGCAGAAAAAGCCAACAGCTCTTTAAAACAAAAGGCAAGAGTAAAAAGCCAATAACTCTTTAAACCAAAAGGTAAGAGCAAGGATCCAAGTTTTTGAGCATCAATGGTTAGGAGGGCCTAAAAGAAACAAAATCTTGGCCTAAAAAGTTCAATTGAACTCCTCCCCTAACTATATGCTTGTGGTGTGAAGGTGTCAAGTGAAAAGCTTGAGACTGAGCAGTTAAAGTCGTGATCCAAAGCAAAAAGAGTGTGCTTAAGAACTCTGGACACCACTATCTAGGGATTCTAGCAAAGCTGAATCACAATCCGAAAGGATTCACCTAGTTAAGTGTCTGTGGCATTTATGTATCCGGTGGTAATATTGGAAAACAAAGTGCTTAGGGTCACGGCTAAGACTCTAAAGAAGCTGTGTTCAAAAATAAAAAAGAACTAAACTAGGAGAGTCAATAATATCATCTGGATTCTAAGTTCCTAAGGATGCCAACACTTCTGAGCTTCAATGGATAGTGAGATGCCAAAACTATTCAGAAGCAAAAAGCTACTAAGTCCCGCTCATCTAATTGAAACTAAGCTTCATTGAAAACTCTGAGATTTATTGTATCTTACTCTTCTTTTTATCCTACTTTGTTTTTTATTGCTTGGGAACAAGCAACAGTTTAAGTTTGGTGTTGTGATGAGCAGATATTTTATACGCTTTTTGACATCATTTTTATATAGTTTTTGTTATGTTTTATTTAAGTTTTATTAAGTTTTCATAGGTTTTAGTGCAAAATTCACATTTTTTTATTCTACTTTGATTTTGTGTGTTTTTGTGCAATTTCAGGTATTTTCTGGCTGAAATTGAGGAGCTGGAGCAAAAGTCTATTTCAGATACAGAGAAAGCACTGCAGATGTTATCAGGATCTGACCTCTGTGCACTCGAAGGAGATTTTCTGGAGTTACATAAGTCCAAATGATGCACTCTCAACGGCTATGGAAAGCTAATATTTAGGAATTTTCAGAAATACATAATAGTCTATACTTTGCTTCAAAATTGAAGGCCCAAAACTGGCGTTCAACACCAGCCACCAATCATATTCTAGCGTCCAACCCCCACAAGGAGATGACCAACGTCCAACGCCCAAAATGGGGCCCCTAGCCAACGTTCAATGCCCCTAGGGAGTCCTATCACGTGGCTTACTCTTTGCTCAGCCTAAACACTCATCAAGTGGGCCCCAGAAGTAGATTTTCGCACTAATAGACTAGTTTATTATATTTCTGTAATCCTTAGTCATTAGGTTAGTATATATAGGAGAATATCACCCTTGTTTAGGATCTTCTACCACCACTTTTGACACACACGATCTTCTTCCACCTTTTTCACATTTTACATTGTACAGTATAAGCCACTAAACCTCCTAGGTTAGGGTTAGGAGCTCTGCTGAGTTTTATAGATTAATAAAAGTATTACTGTTCTATCTCAATTTGTGTTTGATTCTATTATAATATGTATCTTCGTTCTTCAACCTTATGAATGAGTTGAACTGTCACAAGTTATCTTTATTCTACATGGGTTCAGTGAGCGTCTTTCATCGGATATTGCTGAACTACTAGCTTGATTATACATCTCTTAGATGGCTAATCCACGACTTCGTTGGGGACTTCTTAAGACATCAGTTCAGTCGAGGTATGGGGAGATTAGGGTCTTTGTGATAAAGGCTAGAACCAAGGCGCAACATTCTCTGATCTGGAAGATTCGACCTTGTCTGTGGCATTTTTAGTAGGATCACCAAGGGAATGAACTGCAGGATCTTCACCCTCATTCAGACTGGATGCACACTAAACATGGTGTTCAGCCTAGAAGAAGATTGGTGGCCTCTCAACCCGCGTTGATCACATACAGCCTGCTATAGAAGAAATCATTCACAGTTGGAGTAGACAGTAAGAAAGGATTGATCCAGAAGAACAAAGCATCTCTGAAGCTTTAACCATCTTCTTGCCATTGAATTCACAAACACTGAGTAACGTTATCTTTATTTTACTTTTATGCGCTTAAACAACTAAACAACTTTTCTATCCGCCTGACTAAGATTTACAAAATAACCATTGTTTGACCGAAGCCGACAATCTCCGTGGGATCGACCTTGACTCACCTTAGGTATTACTTGGACGACCCAGTGCACTTGCTGGTTCAGTTGTGCGAAGTTTAATTCCGCGCACCAACGTTCCTCCAGAAATCAAGAAAGTGTTTTAAGAAAATAAAGATGTGATGCCTCCCGAGTTGTCAAAGCAACTACCACCTAAGAGAAAGGTGGATCACAAGATTGAATTATAGCTAGGAGCGAAGTCGCCTGCCTCAGCGCCATACCGGATGGCATCGCTATAACTTAAGGAGTTGAAGAAGCAACTCAAGGATCTGTTAGATGGTGGATTCATCCATCCATCGAAGACTGAGTTGGCAGCCATTTCCACTGTCGAGGGAGATATTATATGCATCATCAAAAAAGGTTTATATCATGATCCATTAGCCAAGTTAGCTTGAGAAGGAAAAAAATTTTGGCTAGAAAATAACCTTTTGTATACCAAAGGGAGAAGACTATACATCCCTAAGTAGGAAAATCTAAGAAGAAAGTTAGTGAGAGAATGCCACGACACTAGGTGGGCTGGTCACCAAGGTCAACGAAGAACCTTGGCACTCATTGAATCATCCTATTATATTGACCTCAAATAAGGGATGAAGTGGAGAGTTATGTGAAAACTTGTCTTGTGTGCCAACAGGATAAAATTAAAAAATAAGGCACCAAGTGGGTTGTTAGAACCTTTGCCTCCGCCAGAACGACTGTGGAAAAGTGTCTCTCTAGATTTTATCTCTGTCTTACCAAAGTCTGAGGGGTTTGGATCTATCCTTGTGGTAGTGGATCGATTTTCGAAGTATGCCACTTTTATACCTACCCCTACTGATTGCACTACAGTGGAAGCAACTCGATTATTCTTTAAGAATGTGTTGAAATATTGGGAATTGCCTTAGAGCATCATTAATGATTGAGATCCATACTTTACAGGGAGATTATGGACTGAGCTATTCAAACTCCTTAGATCAGAGCTTCATTTTTCAATGAGTTTTCATCCTCAAACTGAGAGAGTGAATACCTTACTCGAGTGTTACTTGAGGCATTTCGTAAGCGCTAATCATAAAAATTAGACAAAATTTCTGGACATTGCTCAGTTCTCATATAATTTGCAAAGAAGCGAGTCCACAAGGAAGAGTCCATTCGAGATTGTGACTAGACAATAGCCGCTTACACCATACTCTCTTTCTTCGTCTTACTCAAGGAAGAATCCTGGAGCTTATCATATTATGGGAAGAACAAGCAAATGTCACTCATTCTTATCTCAACAAAGCTACAAAGAGGATGAACAAATAGGCAGATAAGAACAACTTTTAGTCCAGTTGTCAAAATGACTACTCTACAAGTAATGTTAGCATTAGCAACGACAAAGAAATGGCATTTGAAACAGCTAGACATCAATACTGTCTTCCTTCACAGAGATTTGGATAAGGAAGTTTATATGAGGATACCACCCGGTTTGGCTGTGTCACAACCAGGTTTGGTTTGTAAATTACAAAAGTCGCTATATGGACTTAAACAAGCAAGCAGACAATGGAACATTAAACTCACTCAGACTCTTGTTGATGCTGGTTATAAGCAGTTTCATTATCATTCCCTTTTCATCAAAAAACAATATGAAAGCTTCACTGCCATTCTAGTATACGTTGATGACTTGGTTTTAACTGGGGATGACATTGACGAAATCAATTCCATCAAGCAAATTTTGGATGACAAATTCAAAATAAAGGATCTTTGTGATCTCAAGTACTTCTTGGGAATGGAAATAGCACTCTCTAATTTTGGAATTCATATTGATCAGGGAAAATACGCCATGGATTTTCTCAAGGATTTTGGTTATCTAGATTGAAAATCTCTCTCCACTTCGTTTGATTATAGTCAGAAACTTTTGAAGGAGTCAGGTACCATTTTAACGGACAACACTACTTATAGACAGTTCATCGACCGACTCCTTTACCTCACAAGTCACAAATACTAGACCCAATATCTCTTATGATGTGGGACGTTTGAGCCAATTTTTAGACTGTGCAACTACTTCTCACCTACAGGTTGCTTTTCGCGTACTCCGATATTTAAAAGGCAGGTTTATTTTTCTACTCTACTTCTAATCTGCATCTCACTGAATTTGCCGATGCTGACTGGGCTACCTGTGTTGATACTCGTCGCTCTATTTCCGGTTATTGCTTCATGCTTGGGAACTCTCTCGTTAGCTGAAAGAGTGAGAAGCAAACCACAGTTGCCAAGTCCTCTACATAAGTTGAATATAGGCCTCTTGTCGTTGCCACTTGTGAAGCTAGTTGGTTATCTTTCTTAATGAATTTCATTGGTTGCCGCTTCAAAAGTCTATCACTCTATTCTGTGACAACCAGTCAGCCATTCACATTGTCAATAATCCTGTCTTTCATGAAAGAACCAAACACATTGAAGTGGACTGCCACGTTATTTGTGAAAATCAGTTCTTATTCATCTTATACCAATTCGTTCTAAAGATCAACTTGCTGATTTTCTTACCACTGTCACCGGCTCTTTTTCTTACTAATGTTTCCAAGCTAGGATTGTTAGATTTATACAATTGTAGCTTGCGGGAGGATGTTACCTAGATTATTTTTTTATTAGTTTAATATTGATAGTAATTAATTATAGTAAAAGTACATAAAGAGTACATAAGATTTTTCATTTTTCTGTTTTTTCATTCATTGAAAATTATCAAAATGAGAAAAACTAATTTTTTTCCCCTTCTCTCAACTTTCACTCTATCTCTCTCTTCTAATTCGTCAAACCATTAACATCAAATAGCTTAGGACATGAGATTTTCTTCATGCACCATTGTTCTTTTCTTCTAGTTTCTTCTTCATAATTATTAGCAAAGAAAGAAAAACATGAAACAACAAGGGAAATAAACATATGTGAAATCTTGAATAGAATTTAGCTATGCTATGAGAAATCGGAATGAAGACAGAGAACATTGAAAAGTGAGTTAGAAAGAGATATTGTGAAAATTGTGCACAAGAAAAAGAAGGAGAAAAAAAATCAGCAACGAAGGAGCACCGATCAGAAAAATATTCACAGAAACACGATGAATGACAGAGACTGGATGAATCACGAAATGCGTGTTCTTCACGGACAATCAATTTTCGAATCAAAACAATCGATTGTTTTCTGAACGATGTAAGATAAAAAAAATTCTTCTACGAACCAATCAATTACTACAATGAAAAATTGATTAGATCTCTGCAGATTGCAATTTCTGCAACTGCGAAGATCTCATACCGATTAATAAAAATTGATAATTAAGTAGATAGATAAATGATGAACAAAAAATGATAAAAAAATTGATAATAAAAAAGATTGATAAACAATTACAATTATAGAATTGGATAATTAGAAAATAAATTAATAATAGATTATGTTTTGAGGATAAAAAACGTAAATAAGTCAAGGGAGTTGAGAAATTATGCAAATCCGTTAAATTGAAAATTGCTTTACGAATGAGTCAAAGCACATTACTATATAATTTCGAACCAGGTTGGTTCGAACTACAAAAACACATAATTCGAACCAAGGTAGCTCGAATATTGATGGAACAAGTGATGCATGTAATTCGAACAAGTGATGCATGTAATTCGAACCTAGTTGATTCGAACTAGGATTGAGAGTAATTCGAACTAGGTGAGTTCGAATTACACGTTTGGATGCTTTAGCAAGTAATTCGAACCTAGTTGGTTCGAATTAGTCAAAGTTTGCCTCGAATAGTAATTCGAACTATGCTGTTAAAAAATTAATAATTTATTAAAAAATTTTATTAAAAAATTTATTAAAAAAATTAATAATTCAAAAATTAAAAAAATATATATTTTATTCCATACAAAATAATTAAAAAATATATTTTATTCTATACAAAATAATTTTAAAAAATAGCTTAAAAAATGTTATATATTCGAGCTACCTTAGTTCGAATTATGTGTTTTTGTAGTTCGAACCAACCTGATTCGAATTATATAGTAATGTGTTTTGGCTATTCATGAAGCAATTTTCAGTTTAGCGGATTTGCGTAATTTCTCAGCTCCCTTGGCTTATTTACGTTTTTTACCCAAAAATATAAATATAAGAATGCAAATTTATGAGAATATACTAATCATGAGAGGATTTATTTATATCCAAATAATCTAAAAAATATAAACACATATGACATATCCTATTTTTTTTTTTGGTGACTATATCC
>NC_029792.2:19550616-19551055 GCF_000816755.2 Arachis ipaensis
AACATAATCATCGATTATTTTCCATCGTACAAACTACAAATTACATTAAGGCTATTGTAGCAAGTGATAAGAATAGTAGAATATAATAATGTAGATTTAAGGAGTAAGAACTAAGGACCCTATGACTCATCATCTGGTTTTTGCAATCCATGGTTGGTAACAGTGGTAGTTGGCCCATGGTTTTTAGATGAATGGGACAAATTAATGTGGATCACAAAATGATTGGATTGCTCCTAGGGTTGGAACTTGGAAATGCAATGGGTTAACAATACGTGGAGCTCAAATTAGAATCATAAGTATTTTTTTCTTTCCTTAATTAATAATATCATAATCGAATTATGCGTATAAATAAAGATTGTAATAGTTAAATAATTAAATTATATTCTTTACAAAATTTTAAATATTTGAATAAAATTGTATTTCTAATAAAAAGATATAT
>NC_029792.2:19551153-19552048 GCF_000816755.2 Arachis ipaensis
GTCTCAATTCATTGAACCATAGTAATCACTCATCACCGTCTCTTCTTTCTATCCACTCATTGAATTCACAATGTAACATTATAATTGATTTATATAAATATCATGATCTTAGTAGTAGTATTCAAAACTCCACCTAAGCAATGATCAAGATTTGGATGCCACGTTTGACGCAAACCCATGTGAGATCTTGAGTGGTTTGCTATGAGCCCATAAAAAGATTGCTTTTCCCTTTGAAATATGCAATCCAATCAAAATCATAAATGCTTAGCTATTTGTGTGGTGAATCTAAAGTCTAAAATAAACCAAATAAAATTATTAACAATATATATGGTTCTCCATTCTCACCCCTTTGGAGGTAACCAAAGCACCATCCCACAAACTTCGGGCTTCCTTACATACCATATGGCCATATTATTATAATAACCTATTTAGAATATCCAAAATTGATTTAAACAAAGGAAAAAGAAAATAAGTGGTGTAGAGAATTTTGCTTTTGTACATGAATTTTATTTCTTTAAGGGAAAAATATTCTAAAGGATTTTTCGAACTTTATAAAACCGCTTATTATCCACAATTCCACAACTCTAGGAATTTTTATGAATAATAAATTTACTATCTTATTAGATGAGGTGGTGAGTAGTAGATTATAAAATTAGGTACAGACATGATAACATGATATGAATGTTTACGTGGGCTTAATTTAGGAAATAAAAGATTGTCTCTGCCCAGGTGATTATCACGTGCGTGGGCTCAGACACTAGATATAAACCAACCACGTAGGAAAAAGTATACCCAAAAAAAAAAAAGGAAAACTAATGTCCCTTAAAAAGAAAATTTTAATTAGTTACAATTTTTTTTAAACTATTATATAAATCATTATGAGAAATTGTTTTGC
>NC_029792.2:19552054-19554324 GCF_000816755.2 Arachis ipaensis
TATGTGATTTTTTATTAATAAAAAATATTTTGTATAAAAAAATGAAGTATCTTGAGCCTTAATTTATAACTGTTATTTAACCCTGATAGTTGTTTGAATAAAATACCATGTTATTATAATAAAATGTGGCGTTGGATGATTTAAGTTCTGTGTCAAGTGTCAACCATGAAATCACTAGGATATAATAACCAAACAAGAAAATGATTTATATATATTTAGAGACATTATGTATTTATTTTTTATTCAGCCTATTTTTTGTACTCCATTAAAAGAATTTTATATAATTTTGATAAAGCGAGAGAACAGAAAAAAAAAAACAATAAAATAGTAGATAGATATAGAAAGATAATAAATGTTTAATACCATAAAATAAATAAAATTAGACTCAAAAAAATAATTTTATATAATTATATATGTTCAATCATGTATATATATAATAGTTAGAATTTCATTTAATTTTTAAAATTTTTTTATATTAAAAAATTTATACTAAATTTAATAATTTTATAATTTAAATTTTATTAAGATTTTATGTTTTATATATTTAATTTATTTTTTCAATTTCACGTAAAATTTTAATTTTTTTACCGAATAAGAAGATAAACAAGTTGAAATTATGAAACAAGAATGGGTCTTAACCTTGGACCATAGTGAACAGTCAAACAAAATATAGTTTTAGAGAACTGAATTCCCACAGTTTCTAAATCCACACACATTTAACTACTTGCCTACCCGTCAGTTGTGATTGTGATTGTAATTGTAATTATCTATTTATATTTAATTATTTATACATACATATATATAGTAGTTGCTAGTTATTTGGTAACAAGAAATAGAAAGAAAGAAAGAAAGAAGGAATGGAAGAGGGGAATGAGTGTTTGTGCGCGCTGTGTGGGAAGAGCGCTCAGATGCTGTGCGAGTCAGACCAGGCTAAGCTATGCTGGGACTGCGATCGCACCGTTCACGGCGCCAACTTCCTTGTCGCCAAGCACGTCAGAGTGCTCCTCTGCCGCCACTGCCACCGCCCTACTCCCTGGAAGGCTTCTGGTCCCTCCCTCACCGTAACCTCCTCTCTCTGCCACCCTTGCTCTTCTTCTTCTTCTCTTCCCATCACCACCGCCATTCATGATCATGAATCTGAAGACGATGAATCTGAGGATGATGAAGACGAGGAAGAGGAAGAGGAAGAGGAAGATGAATATGAAGCAGAGGAGGAGGAGGGGGAGAATCAGGTGGTGCCTTTGTCTTCCGCTTCCGGCGGCGGTGGTGGTAATACTAATGGCTACGATGACGGAGACATGTCTAGCAACACTGCTTCTTCTTTTCGATTCAACAACTTGAAGCGCTTTCAACATAATAATCATCACAACATCCACCATTCTTCTATTTCTGATGAAGATGTAAGTTTTTCATAATATATACTCTGTTAATTTTATTAAATAAACATTTATTTTATAAGAATAACTGATTTGGTGATGAATTTTCCATGACAGGACGACGATGTAGGTTGTTGCTCGTCTGAAAGATTAGGAGGAGATAACGATGATGAAGATTATATGAGGCCATTCAAGCACCGTAGAATCTTCAATCACAGGGATGATATACATTGCCACAATCATAGACGGTGATGAACATATTTGAACATTAATTAAGATATCATCCTCATGAGAACAATTATGAAAGATGTATGATTATGATGCTGTTCACCAACCACCATGATCAAAACTCGCCCACTAACCACCCCAATTGATGATCACCACCTAAACTTCACACTTCAAGGGTGGATTTTGTTCATGTTAGGGGAAAGTGAAGCCTTAATTTCCCATTTTAATTTTTATCATGTATTTTGATATTTTTTGTTTTATTTAAAGTGAAATCCATTGGTAAAAATGACTGTAGTTGATGACTTGATGTGAATAGTAGCATGGTCCATAGAAGGTAGTAGGTATTTCAAATCATATGCACTCCCTCTTGGCCAGTTATTTCATTATGCAAGGTTAATTACTTTCGTTGAAACGTCTCATTCAATTCAATTAAAGTGTTGTGTATTGAAATCATCTTGTCATCAATGGTTTCCATCTTCTAGATAGTGTAATTGTGTTCGTCTATTAAGTTTGGAAGTGGAAGGGGAAGGTGTAGATATTAGTGGTGGTTGTGAAGAAGGACAAATACACTGTACTTACTACTTACACGACTTATGAGTTATGTCTTATCACAACTTGCCATGTTGGATGAATTTGTCTCCTCCACTTATGGATGTGGTCTAAACT
>NC_029792.2:19555469-19560409 GCF_000816755.2 Arachis ipaensis
AAATATAAGAATTTTTTTAATAAGGAGTGAATATTATAAGTTTATAACTAAATTTTTTAGAAGAGTGTATATTGTCGGAATAAATTATTTTATTAACTCAAATTATCCATATTGAATCATTAAAATTATATCATAATGCGAAAGCGTATTTTTATTCATAGAAATCAGGAATTGATGGAAGGATTTAGATCTTGTGGTTCTTTAGATTTTTCTCAACCAAAGCCTTCTATATTTCTAGGCGGTTGAATTGCAACTCTTTTGATGGGAAAGAGCAACAAAGGCGGCTTTGATATATTGGGAACCGAAACCCTGAAAGCACTATTTATATTTGAGCATGGCACTCATTCAACCCTAAAACCCAAATAAAAATAGTATCTAAAGTCCAAAAGATAATATATCTAAAATTCAAAAGATAATTATCTAAAGAAGAAAAGATAATATCTGGTTTTATTCTCATTAAATGCCAAATAAAAAATAATAATGACTTATTCAATTTAGTATTTATAACAATAAATGAGATCACCATTATATAAGTCATTTAATTTGAAATAACATAATTTGTGATTATAATTAATATATATATTGTCCACAAACAAATAAGGTAATTAAAATAATTTCCTAACATATATTACACTTAATTATATATCTTATTTTTATAAAATTTATAGATCTCAATATAATAAAATTTTTTGAAGACAAAAATATCTGTCGTAAAATTTTGTAAAGACCAATTTGAATATATACTCCTAAATCTTACATATAGAAGATTTAAGTAGTATAGTTTGAATGTGGACCAGTGATATATAAAATGTAGGGTTAAGTAAGTAGTTGTTACATTCTAATGTATTGGATGACTTCACTTTTTTAAAAAGAGTTGAAACATGATTGTTTTAAAATTATAAAAGGTACAAACTCTGTTTTTTCATTTTTCTTAATGCTTACAAAGGACTTTTCTCAATTTTTATACTGAAAAAAAAAAATCACATCCCCAAAAAGAGAAAGCTATAGTGGATAAAGTTTGATCTAGACGTTGAAATATGAGCACTTTGCCCTTTTATTATTTGGTAAAGTACTAATTTTTTGGAAGAAGTTGAGCATGTTGGACATTATAAGGAGACGATGGGGTGTTTGAAGTTTGAACTTCTTTCAACTTATTTAATCATACAAGCATGCTTATTTAATCATTGAGGTTTAGGTTAATTTAGATATTTCGTTTTCCTCTTGTTGAAGTCGGTTATATATACTAGCGGCTAATCACGTCGGTTTTTTATTGTTTTTAAGAAATTAATTTTATTTTTTGTTAATATATTATTTTTTTTTAAATTTATTAGATAAGTATTTTTTATTTTAATATTGACGTGACCTTATTTATATCATATTTATTAAAATTAAAATTACTATAAAAATCTTTAAAATATTAAATTATAAAAGCTCACAATAAAGAGGTATATATATTATCAGAAAAAATATAATTTTTCATGCATAATTTTAATTGATAAAAAATATTTTTTTTTAATTTTATATGTAGTTTTTTAAATTTTGTTTAATTTCATTATCTATAACAATATATAAAGTCAATACAAAAGGTTGACTATGACTTTAGTGTCTAATTTTTTTGAACTATATTAACCTTATAACAAACAATTTTATAAAGCAAATTATAAGGACAAAATAATCATACAATTTGTTTTGAAAAATCCAATAATTTTTCATTAAAATAAAAACCGTTTTGTTACTCCTATAATTATAATAACACATCTCCAAAAAAAAAAAAATTACAGACAGTCTGCAAATTGCTAATAAATCAAAAAATGGACAAAAATGAATATCAATATTTTCACATTTCTCACCATCTTCATGCTTTATTGTTTAATTTTATCTATAACAATATATAAAGTCAATACAAAAGGTTGACTATGACTTTAGTGTCCAATTTTTTTGGATTATATTAACCTTATAACAAACCATTTCATAAAACAAATTATAAGGACAAAATAACCATAAAATTTGTTTTGAAAAATCTAATAACTTCTCATTAAAATAAAAACCGTTTTGTTACTCCTGTAACTATAATAACACATCTCCAAAAAAAATGCAGACAGTCTGCAAATTGCAAATAAATCAAAAAATGGACAAAAATGAATATCAATATTTTCACATTTCTCACCATCTTCATGATTTATTGTTTAATTTTATATTAGTTTGGTTTCTACTTTTTTTGTATTTTTCTTGCTGTTGTTCTTCTCTTTTCTTCAATACCCTCGCCTCAATCATCTTCCATTGCCTTCAGTTGCAAATTTTGGACGATTTTGCAGTATTTACTACTTTTACATGCATAACATCCACTTATATTTTTTTTCTTTAATTTACTTATCTAATCTATTTTTTTAGTAAAATTTCTCTGTCTTTTTAATTTATTCTAAATTTTTTACGTATAAAAATTAGCACTATGTCTGTTTTTTTTATCAAATTAATGTAAAAAAAAACAATTTTTTATCTTATCAATTTGATGTAGAAAGAAAACGATTTTTTTTATTTGATATGTGTTTTTATTTTTTAATATATCTTTACTTATTAACAGTTGAATGAAAAAAGTCCCATAAATATTTTGTTAACTTATTTTTTTTAAATTACTTTATAATAATTTTTTTTTCAAAAATATTGATTATGTAGAGTATTATATTTGATATTTGAGTGCATAAATATTTATTTTGAAACTAAATTAAATTATTAATTTTGTCTACTACAATATTATTTGTTTTGAATATTGGCCAATTTATTTGATTGACATATATATAAGACGCAAGAAAGTTCGTTTAAAAACATTAATATGTTAATTTTCTAAACTATCTAAACTATTAATTATGTAGAGTATTGAATTTGATATTTAATTATATAGAGTACTTGATTTGACATTTATTAATTTTTTAAATTATATTACAAAAAATTATTAATTTAATATTATTCGTTTGTCATTTGATAAAATATATTTATATATATTATATTTTGCACTTATGGTAACAAGAATTACATTTGGCATGGATCGCCCATGAAATAATTTCAACTCCATTTTCATATAGAGTGCCTGTAAAATGGCATTTCAGGTGCAACTAGGGCTGGAAGTGAGTCGAGCTGAGCCGAGCTAGACCGAGCTCAAGCTTGGCTCACGAAAATTGAGCTTGGCTCACGGCTCGACTCATTAACAATCGAGCCTATTTCTTAAGCTCAAGCTCAGCTCACCGAAAGCTCACGAGCTGGCTCGAACTCACGAGTTGGCTCAAATAAGAAAAACATAAATACATAATCTATAATTCTATATCAATAAATTGTTTATGTATCAATAAATTATAAATTTTTTATTTATGTCCTATATTAAAATTATATGTAAAAAATAAATATAAATATTAAATAATTAAGATTGTTATAATATATATATATATAATCGAACCAGCTCACGAGCTAATGAGCTGAGCTTATCCAAGCTCAAGCTCGGCTCATTTAATTTATGAGCTCAATTCCAGGCTCAAGCTTGGCTCACTAGCTCACGAGCTTAGCTTATCGAGCTGTTAACGAGTCGAGCTCGAGCTGGCTCATGAGCTGGCTTGACTCACTTCCAGGTTCCAGCCCTACTCTTTATATAGTATTTCACTTTTAAGTAACTATTTTTTATGGATAGTATTTAAATGATAAACAAAAAAATAAAAAGATTCCCATTAGATTATAAAAATTAATCTCATCCTTATAATACAATGGCATTATTTTAAAACATGTAAAATAAAATAATAAAGTACATTCTAATTAATGTGCACAGTAAAATAAATGTGAAACTTACATAGTAGCAGTCAAATATAGATAGCAATGGTTGTCTTCTGTCCCAAGTTACTATATTAAATTACAACTTACATTTATAATTATTAGTTAAAAAACTTACAATTATGTATCATTTTAGTTTAAAATAATATATTTTGATATTTTTTTTAGGATTATTGACATCGAATTTTGATAATTGGAAAAAAAATTAAACGTTTTATGTCTTACTTCTTTTAATAAAACTTCAACTACTCATAAAAGTTAACAGAATAGATGGTTATATGAAAAAATGAGAAAGGAGAACAATATCTATATCTATAACAATATATAATGCCAATACTGAATTTTTGGTGTCCAAATTTATGTTTCAATATTGCCCTTAATGATAGAAGTTCTTCGTACATGCATGGGTCAATTACTTTAAATAAAAAAAAACTTCCACCGTTAACAACAACACATATTCTTCTATCTCATTTTTATTATGTGTTTTCACTAATAACAGTAGAAATGCGTAACCTCTTCTTAAAATTGTCCTCTTAAAATTTGGTCGAAAATGTAATTATTAGTTAATTTTTTTTATTCTTTATGCAGTTACTTTTTTTTATTCTATACGTAATTTCTACCCATATTTTTCTTATTGCTACATTTATTGTGTTATATGTCAAACTAATAATCAATAAAAAATAATATTATCTAATATAAAATAGATTACAAATAATAAAAAAGAAATTAACAAAATATGCGTGAAAATTTTTTATTCTACCATTGGTAGGTGTAGACTTTTTTTTATCTTTTATATGTTAATAATGTGACAAACGAATAATATTAAATTAATAATTTTTTTGTAATATAATTTAAAAAATTAATAAATGTCAAATCAAGTACTCTATATAATTAAATATCAAATTCAATACTCTACATAATTAATAGTTTAGATAGTTTAGGAAATTAACATATTAATGTTTTTAAACGAACTTTTTTGCGTCTTATATACATGCCAATCAAATAAATTTGCCAATATTCAAAACAAATATTACAGTAGTAGACAAAATTAATAATTTAATTTAGTTTCGAAATAAATATTTATGTACTCAAATATCAAATATAATACTCTACATAATCAATATTTT
>NC_029792.2:19567767-19569911 GCF_000816755.2 Arachis ipaensis
ATTATTTGAAAAATCAATTAACAAAGTTTTTATATTGCTACATTTATTGTGTTATATGTCAAACTAATAATCAATAAAAAATAATATTATCTAATATAAAATAGATTACAAATAATAAAAAAGAAATTAACAAAATATGCGTGAAAATTTTTTATTCTACCATTGGTAGGTGTAGACTTTTTTTTATCTTTTATATGTTAATAATGTGACAAACGAATAATATTAAATTAATAATTTTTTTGTAATATAATTTAAAAAATTAATAAATGTCAAATCAAGTACTCTATATAATTAAATATCAAATTCAATACTCTACATAATTAATAGTTTAGATAGTTTAGGAAATTAACATATTAATGTTTTTAAACGAACTTTTTTGCGTCTTATATACATGCCAATCAAATAAATTTGCCAATATTCAAAACAAATATTACAGTAGTAGACAAAATTAATAATTTAATTTAGTTTCGAAATAAATATTTATATACATAAATATCAAATATAATACTCTACATAATCAATATTTTTGAAAAAAATTATTATAAAGTAATTTTAAAAAAATAAATTAACAAAATATTGATGGGACTTTTTTTCATTCAACTGTTAATCAGTAAAGACATATCAAAAAAATAAAAACACATATCAAATAAAAAAAATCATTTTCTTTCTACATCAAATTGATAAGATAAAAAATTGTTTTTTTTACATTAATTTGATAAAAAAACAGACATAGTGCTAATTTTTATACGTAAAAAGTTTAGAATAAATTAAAAAGACAGAGAAATTTTACTGAGAAAATAGATTAGATAAGTAAATTAAAGAAAAAAAATATAAGTGGATGTTATGCGAGTAAAAGTAGTAACTACTGCAAAATCGTCCAAAATTTGCACCTGAAGGCAATGGAAGATGATTGAGGCGAGGGTATTGAAGAAAATAGAAGAACAACAGCAAGAAAAATACAAAAAAGTAGAAACCAAACTAATATAAAATTAAACAATAAATCATGAAGATGGTGAGAAATGTGAAAATATTGATATTCATTTTTGTCTATTTTTTGATTTATTTGTAATTTGCAGACTGTCTGCATTTTTTTTTGGAGATGTGTTATTATAGTTATAGGAGTAACAAAACGGTTTTTATTTTAATGGGAAGTTATTAGATTTTTCAAAACAAATTTTATGGTTATTTTGTCCTTATAATTTGTTTTATGAAATGGTTTGTTATAAGGTTAATATAATCCAAAAAAATTGGACACTAAAGTCATAGTCAACCTTTTGTATTGACTTTATATATTGTTATAGATAAAATTAAACAATAAAGCATGAAGATGGTGAGGAATGTGAAAATATTGATATTCATTTTCGTCCATTTTTTGATTTATTAGCAATTTGCAGACTGTCTGCAATTTTTTTTGGAGATGTGTTATTATAATTATAGGAGTAACAAAACGGTTTTTATTTTAATGGAAAATTATTGGATTTTTCAAAACAAATTTTATGATTATTTTGTCCTTATAATTTGCTTTATGAAATGATTTGTTATAAGGTTAATATAGTCCAAAAAAATTGGACACTAAAGTCATAGTCAACCTTTTGTATTGACTTTATATATTGTGATAGATAATAAATTAATAATCAACAATGCTAAGGAATTAAGAGGGTATTAGCCAAAAACCAGCCAAATACCTTTGGATGAATCTAAAATCTCTACGAGTTAATATATATGGATGTTTCTTCTGCTAAGTATCAGAATATTTTTTTTTCATATTAAATGGATATTTTTTTATATATTTTTCGAATTTTTTTGTATTGCAAATGTGAATATCTCTATTTCTTTAAGATTTCATAGTTTTTAATATAAATTAATGTAATTTTATTTAGTTTTTGGCTGATAACCTCTTGGTTCATATACTTTTCCATTAATAATATAACAATAATAACAACAATAAAGGAAGAAAAATAACATTTTAATCAAAATGGGCCACTAGCAATTGCCTTTGGTTGCTTAATTTTCATTTCTAAATGGACATATGTGGGGATAGGGATAGGCTCATAGGCATACGCATAGATTCGGGATTAATTCATTTGGAATAAACAGGTACAAGCGGGTACAAATTTGCAAAAATAAGATACATTACAGGCATA
>NC_029792.2:19569942-19571028 GCF_000816755.2 Arachis ipaensis
ATATATATATATATAAGAATACTGAGTTTTTTCATAAACAGAATGTTTAGGATTTAGGTGAATTCCAACGATGGAAAGGATAAAGCATTTAGAAAATTAGAACCGATAGTTTTTGGATTTTAATGTGTTCCAGCACATGAAAATAATTCCCAATATGAAAATGAGTTTCAAGTATATAGGAAAGAATCTCAGTGCAAGGATGAATCTTTTGAAATCCAATATTTTTTTTAAACTAAAATTAATACTAAAACTTATATATAGTACATTAAATTAAGTACAGCCATACTGCAGGTACTTAGCCTCACTATGTTCATTATAAATCCCTTAAAATATTGCCACCAGTTATTAATGTTTAAGAATTTATTTGCAATCAAAGCAAAACTGGTACATTCAAAGGTTATAAAAGAAATTTTGGTGTCCATTCAAACCACTTGAAATCTTTCCATGAATAAAATACCTATATCCATATGGAAAATTGTAAGGGCTAACTCTCCTATAACTCAACTCATTCAACTCCTCTCTAAATCTAATTTTGAAATTACAAAATTAAGTTTTGCACTTTTTATATACCCACACAACACCAAACCATAAATCAATTACTATATGCACTTTTATTTTTTCTCTTCCACTCCTCCTCTCGTCCATTATACTGTTGACATCTGCCTCCCATCCCCTATCATGCCGTTGTCGTCCACGTGCCTTATCTCCGTCCTTGCGTTGCACTCCTTCATCATGCCACAGCACTTGCATCCTTCCTCGCGTCGTGCCCTCAGCCTCTTGCTTCTTCTTTTAATGTGATTTAGATTTTTTTTTATATAATTTGAATATTTTTTCATGTAATTTAAATTTTTTTTTATATAATTTGAATATTTTTTTGGCATATTATGAATATTTTTTCATTTCTTAGCTAAGAAGTATATTGAGTTTAGAATGTGATGATTCTTTTACAAAAAAAGAAACATTCACAATCTCTAAATAATTAATTTAATGTGATCTGAATTTTTTCGATGTGATTTGAATATTTTTTTTATGTAATTTAGATTTTTTTATATAATTTGATTTTTTTTTTTTTTTTGTATATTGTGG
>NC_029792.2:19571306-19586546 GCF_000816755.2 Arachis ipaensis
TGTATATTGTGGTTGTTTTTCGTTTCTTATTAAAAAATGTATTAGAATTTAGAATGTAAATCCAATTACAAAGAAATATCTAATTACAAAAAAAAGATATCTATATTCTATAACCCCTTCTTCAGCTCATAAATCCTAACAAATAAAAAAAAATCCAATATTTACATAATGGAATATTCAATTACTAAAAAAAAACATCTACATCCCCATCTACATCCATTTGAGAATAAATTTCTAACTCCCAAATTTTAATAAATAAACAAAAGTTTAATTACTTTGGTAATCCTTATAGTTTTATTAAATTTTTAGTTGAATCTTTATATTTTTTTTTTAATTAAATTTTTATACTGCCTTTAATTTTATAATTAGGTCATTTTTAATATAAAAAATGTTCAAATTAACTGAATATTTTTTTGCAAATTGAAGGTATTTATAAAAAAAATTTAACTAGATCTTTGACTGCATATATTTTGAAAAAAATATTCTGTTAATTTTAACGTTTTTAATATAAAAATGACTTAATTATAAAATTAAAAGTAGTGTACGAGACTCAATTAAAAAATATATATAAAAACTTAATTGAAAATTTGGTAAAATTATAAAGATTACAGAGTAATTAAACCTAAAAAAATCTAATCTTTATAGAATGAAACATCCAATTATTAAAAAAGAAACATCTACAATCCTTGCATTTTTTTTGTCCAAATAGGAGTTGGCTGAAGTTAAGACACTTCTTATTACCTAGCAAAGTTGTATATATTCAAGTAAATAAAGTGAAATTTGTAACCTAACTCAATAAAAAAGAAAGGAGAAAACAATAATTAAGAAACAAATCTTAACACATAAAAAATCACTAAAAGAATGATGCAGCAGTGAACAACACTATTTGTATTACGACCTAATTTCCACGCTAGTTTAGAATGTGCGTAAGCGACCTATTTAAAGGTCACACACGCAAATCAGGATCATATCCCGCAAAATAGGATAGAATCAGACATAAATTGTTTTCAAATTTTTAGTCACCAAAAACTGTAAATTCTAAAACATGACTTTTTGAGATATATTTTCTAACTCTCATTTTTGTATCGACTTGATTGTTAGAATCTTTGCACATACGTCACCCTCATCTAATTTCAATGTGACGACTGACTAGTGAGTAGGGACTCCTCATTTCATTCCCCTTTTATCACTGTAAATAGTTAACAATTTGTTAACAGATTCAATGCAAGAGAGCAATAGACAATGTCCTTAACTAAAATATATTCCACCTTATAGTAAAGCACAAGTCACATTAAAAATTTTCGCTACACGTAACTAATTTATTTACTCTATTGTACAGGGCTAATCTTCTAAACACTTAGAACAGTTGGTTTGAAACAAGAGAAAGTGTCAAGTGGGAAGTAATTCATCACATGACATAGTAGTAGTTTAAGTTTGGAGTTGTTCGTGTTGTGGAGGACATTGCCAAAAACATCATAGAAAAAAGCTACTTGAATCTGAGTTTGATGGATTTGTACTGACATGAATCCTAGGCTATTGTAGTAAAACTTCATCTCCTCCGGATTCATCATCCTTTTCACATCTCCTCTCCATGCCTTGGACCCACCACCACTTGTCAAATATTGAATTGATCTGATGCATGCATTATTGTTATTGCCAACACAAACATTTATATTATTAGAACAAATTAGCTACTTATGTGTTCCAAGCAATGCACAAATCAACATTATTTTCCTGAAGAAGTGGAAGGAGATGTTTAAGAAGTTCTTGGGTGGGTCCATGATGGCCAACACTTTTGATTGTATGATGTCCAATCACTATCTTCCAAATCCAAATCCTTTAGAAGCTTAGCAAGGTAACGCTTCCTTGGTAACGCACCTCACCAATTATAAAGGATTTGTGTCTACAAAGAAAAAATCTACATTTTCTGCCAACACAAATAATATACACGATGAACCGTGTTTAAAATGGCTAAATGATGCGACAATGTTTAAATTATGACCCATTGTGGTCTCTGATGACCCTTTTGTAACCCTAGCTGAAGTGTTACCAAATTTAGGGTTATAAAGAAAAACAATGCAATATAAAAACTGAGAGAAAAGTGGTGGAGACTACTTCATCAACGACACAAGTTGATGATGAGTATATTAAGAATTAATATTCAGCCAATCAAATTCACTGTGATGATGCAAAGATGGAGAAGTGGGATGGTCCCAAGAGAATCGAATGTAGAGATATTGGACTATATAAATGTTTGCTTACTTTTGATTATGAGGAATTTAGAGATAGGGTAATGCAGTGCCCTATTTTGAATTCAATGTTTGACGAGCTGAAACCACATTGGGGATCGGGAATGTGGAGGTGATGGCACTACCGATACAGTTGTGGTCTGAGAATGCGTTCTATAAAATTGGGAAAATTTTAAAAATATGGTCATGCTACTGGATGATGTCTCGAAATGGAGTATATTATTTTTGCAAGAGTGCTCATTAATTGCTATCAATGGGAAATAGTGCAAGAAATATATGGATTACACTGAAGGCACAAAATTTGGTGTTTGAAGTCTATGTTAAGGAGTTTGAAAAGGAAATATATGGTGCCCAATAAATTGAAGAAGGTAATTATTAGGGTTAAGTATGATTTTGGTCTCTAAGATAAGGGACTGAAATTTTTTTTCGTTTCGGCTTTTTTTTGTCTATAAAATGGTCCTTAATGTTTAATGTAGTTTTAAAATCGTTATTTTCACCAAATTTTTTATTTTTATTCCGAAAATATCCCTAATTAAAAAAATGGGTTAAACGGAGAAGGGGAAAGATTATCACGAGGGTGTTTGGTTTGGTGAAGAAAAGGGGGAGGAGAAGGGAAGGGAAGGGAAGGGAAGGGAAGGGAAGGGGGAAGAGGGAAGAGAGAAGGGGAAGGGCCATCGCTGTTGCTCTTCGCTGTCGTCGCTCCTGCTCTTCGTCATTCGTCATTTCTGCTCTTCCTCTTCGCCCTCGCCGTCGTCGTTGTCGTTGCCCTCGTCTCGCCGCACCTCGACCTTGCAGCACCGCGCCCTTGTCTGGCTCGCGCCCTCGTGTTCGTCGTCATCGAAGAGGTGGTGGTGGTGGTTGTGTGCGAAATCTGAGTTCTAAATTTTGAGTTCTGCATCTGGGTTCTTGTTTTTATGGGTTCTTGATGATGATGATGATGATTTTCTGCTGCATCTGGGTTCTTGTTTTTCTGGGTTCTTGACGATGATGATGATGATTTTCTGATGTTTCTTCTTAATATTTTTATTATTCATTATTGTTGTTGTTCTTCTGCTTCTAGTTTCTTTTGTTGTTGTTCTTTTGATTCTATTATCCATTGTTGTTGTTGTTGTTGTTGTTGTTTCATTGGTGTTTCTTCTGTTTCTGCTTCTGCTTCAGCTTCTGGATTCGTTGGAGTAAATATGCTTCGTGTGTGAAAAAATTTAGGAGAAATATGTTTCGTTCGGTCACATTTAATGTATCCACTTTTGAGTTGAGCGATACATGTACTACAACAAATAAGGGTTTTCGTAACAGTCAAAAACCGTTGCCGTAGATTGAAAAACCGTTCCCAAAACTTTAGGCAACACTTTGGCAACGTTTTTTGACCTGTGGTATATGTGGCCGATGCCAATGTTCAAAGGCAACGGTTTTTTACCTAAGACAACGGTAACAAAAAAAACCGTTGCCAAAGTTACTGGTATAGACAACGGTTTTGAAAGAAAATTTTAAACAACGGTTTCGAACCGTTACTCGATAAGGAACGGTTTTAAACTGTTCTCTTTCATGATCCAACGGTTTAAAACCATAACTGAATAGGCAACGGTTTTAAACTGTTGTAGTTTATTATTCACAAAGCCAACGGTTTTAAAGCGTTACCGTTGGTGTCGTTTTTTGGCAACGGTTTTAATACCATCGCCATTTAATAGTCGTCTAAGACAACGATTTTAAAGCGTTACCATTGGTGTCATTTTTGGACAACGATTTTAAAACCATTACTTTTGTGACTTTTGACAACGGTTTTTTATAGTTATATATTTTTTTTATTTACAATAATTTTCTCATGTTGCATTAAAATTAATATTCCAACTATTTTTTAATTTAGTGTCAATAAATAACCTTAATTATTTGAATCAAATTACTAAAGAAAACTAATTGAATATTTACCATCAAATTTGATTTTTAAAGTATTCTATAACATTCATACATATTTGTGACTTATAAAAAAGATTTTAGAAGTCAAATAAACTAAGATACTTTAAAATCACATAAGAAGAGTCTAAGTCGTAACCATATCTAATCATAAAGAAAACAGATTGATATATTACAATAGCAAATATATTCTTCATCATCTTCACAAATTGGTGATTTTTACTCTCTAGTATTTGATCTTCACAATTTGTGTGATTAAGTTCCTTCTCTCCTTCATAATGATTTTCCTATGAACAAAAAAATTAGCAAATTAAATATAATGCTAAGCCTAATGCTAATAATTGAAGGAATGGAAGTTTGATTTAGGCTTATCAATAGTAGTAGTTATGTTGGATGTGGTTAGGATTATCACATTTGGAGATGATTTTAACTTGTCAATCTGAGTTAGTAATGCATTTACAACTTGAAATATTCATATTTAAGGATTACTAACACATTACGCAAATACCCAAGAAAATTCAACATCTCTCGGTTGTATTTTTTTAAAATGATATTTAACATTCTCACACACTATTCAAAAAAAGATAGGAAAAAAAAGGAATAATGGGGAAGAAAAGGGGTATTTTCCTGCAGGAAGGACCAGAGAGATTGGTATACCCGAATAGAATCTGAAGGATCTGAACCAGATATAGCAGCTTTCTTGGCCGCAGCAAGGCTTTCGACTTCATCTGCATGACCACACACTTAACCCAAAGTGGATACATGACAAGCATATAGCAATAAGTTAAATTTTGTTCTGCGTCACCAATCAAAACAAATACTAGATTGCTTTCTTCTTTACCATTTCTTGAATCTTTTAAAAAATTTTGCAACCTAAACAACAAGAAAACACAATTGTGCATTTAGTGCAACAATAAAAATACAACATAATAACAGTTCATCTATTAATAACCTCTGAAGTGATAACAAATTGAAAATTCATCAACTACAAAGTATTGGTACTTCTAATAACAATTGTACATGCATACCAGCTTGCCATTTTCAGAAAATCATTTACTGAATAAAGAATGTACATTCACTTCAATAAGCTGGCACTATGGGAATCTGAGTACAAAAATAAACTGGTGAGTTTTTGTTCATTTATTTACTTGTCTCATTGGAAAATGTTGTATTAAAATTTTAACAGTGTTGTCAGTGCACCTTGAATTAAATCGAATCGATAATTTCTGAGCTAATGCTTTACATAACGAAGTCTTTCTAGTCCTAGGGGGTCCATGTGGAAGAATTATGCTATAAATATCCAAAAATGCCAAGATATATTCCTGATTCAGTCCTCTAAAAAAAACTTATATATCAATTTCATAGTTTTTTTCTTCTTTAATTCTATTTTTCTAGATAGAACTCATTATTGTTTGTTATGAATCTATCCAATAATTTTACTTGCATTAGTAAAACTAGATTCAAATAAATAAAGTTAAACATGATTAGCTTAAAACACATCCAAAATGATATTATTTGTGCGAGTTCTATGCTATTAGCTTTTAGTTCACTGTCTAATGAACACAATAAGTATGGTTCCACCATCAGCAAGTTTTTGGTCTCCTTCTTTTATCTGTTGAGTCTCCTTCTCTTTCATGGTTTGCAAGAGTTAGCTATAGTCCCTCAAACTGCAAGCTTTTCTTTTAAAGGAACTCTATAGAATCTTAACAAATTTACTGAGTTATTTTACAGATGTCCCAAAACCAAAGTATGCATGTTGTAAATTTACATTCAGAATTGAAGACCATACAAACAAACAAGGCATTCCCAAGTAAACAATTTTTTTCAGTGCTTACCGATTCCATGAAACAAGAAATGGATCAACACCCTTTTCAGTAAAGAGCAAAGCACTAGCTGCATAACGTAACAACCTTTGCTTTAGACAAGATTCGAATATTAAACAGCAAAAGCAATGATTGGTAGTTCATTTAGGAATTTGTTTACCAAACTAAAATTACTGAAGGGGTTAGTTTACCTTGGGCAGCTCCAGTGTTGGTTCCCAGCGGCAGAGGACTCCAGCAACATGCAGAACCCAGAGGCAGAGGCAGAACGGGGCCATTCTCTCCAAACCCCCAGTAGCAGCGCCAGCAAGGAGCGTCTCTCACAGCGGCGACGGTGAGCTTCAACAATTGCGACGGTGACGGCAAGGAAAACACCCACCACGATGCGTTCTTCTTCTTCCCCTTTCTCTGATCGTTCGCATTCCTCTTTGTCCTGTCCTAATTGACGGTGCACTTTCAGCGACGACGACAAGGCTGGCTTCAACAGCAGCGAAGGAACGGCGACGAGGACGAAGCTTCCTCTCGCTCACTGCTCGCGTCTCCCTTTCGTTTGTGTGCTCAATGGTGACGCACGATGATGGCAACGACGTTCCCTCTGGTTCTCCCTGTCTCGGACGCAGCTCTTCCCCTCTCTCCCGGCGATAGCGATGGTGGCGATCCTAGGCGGTGTCGCCCCTTCTTTCTTCCCTCTCCTTCTTCCATATTAGAAAATTAGTGTTTGATAAAAAATTATTGTAATGGTTATAAAACCGTTCTTTAAAATAGTCAAAGAGAACGGTTTTATTTTGTTGAATAACGTAATGAAAAATTGAACTTCAACAGCAACACTGTAAAAACCGTTGTCTAAGACCATCTAATAGAATGGTTTTATTTTTATGCGTTTTTTTGTACAATTATTTAAACAACAATAAAAAACCGTTGCTTAAAACCAAATCATGGTAACGGTTATAAAACCGTTCTTTAAAATAGTCAAAGAGAACGGTTTTAGTTTGTTGCTATAAAATAATGAAAAATTGAATTCAACAATAACACTATAGAAAACCGTTGTCTAAAACTATCTAAGAGAATGGTTTTAAGGCGTTACAAAATTTGGCGTTGCTAAAGCCCATACTTGTTGTAGTGATGCCGGATTATATTTATACAATTTTGTAAGGACTATATTCTTATCAAACAACCCATATGATAATGGAATATATTTGTTACGGACCTAGCCTCTCAACCTTAGAGGCTCAACGAAGATCCGATCTTTGGGCCAACTCGTCCCCCTCGAGGACCCTCCGGTTCACCACAAATCATTCCATCAATCATGTTCGGATACAAAATTGTATTTTCTCATATAAAGATGATCTCGCAATCTTGAAATGATCCATAAAAAGGGAGTCTTGGATTCCTCCAGTGTGACACACAAAATTCCTAAGCCTTAATCTTGGGAGATTCTCTCTGGCTTGGGCATTAGAGTGTCTTTGCAGGTTTTACCACCCACCGCTTGTACGAAGTCCCGAAAACCGCGAGGCCCGACAACCTTGCTAAGTCACGGATCCCACTATTTAAGGTTAGTTCTGAACATTGTCGCCATCTGTGGGGATCTTCTAATTAAAGAAGCCAATGGCTTTCAGGCTGGTGGCCAACTAGAACCCAATGGAAACCTTTGACGAGTATAACCCCCTGGAGAATCTCGCACCAACCTGAGCCCGAGTGCCAAGCGTGGTCCAGTGATGCCAAGTCACCAGCCATGTAATATCTCAAACTCAAACCGGAGACTAGTTCACGCCCTTTCGGGGGGACATGCACCGATAATTCTTGAACCATCCAAGAGCTACGCCACAGGCTGCAGAACTTGGAAAGAGAAGTCACATCCAGAGATCGTTCTCAACTATCTGCTGAGGGACACTCGGGAACACAACCCTAAGAAAGACGTCTCTTCGACTCACCAAAACGGAAAAATGGAAGATGGCGAGGCAGAACTAACATGGGTCACTCTCATAACAACAGCTCACATTCCCCTAACAATGAACGGCACGAGCGCCGAGGCCAAGAACTTGAGAGGTCCCTAACAGGAAAAAGGAGGCGATAGAACGAGCCTATAGTCATGGGCGCGACCCCCTTTGCCTGTAAGATCCTTTGGGTTCGCCTCCCGAAGCATTTTGACAAACCAATAGACATGAGATACGATGGAACCAAGAATACGAGGCCGTCATGGCGGGACTCACCCTAGCCAAAGAACTGTGGGTAAAGGATTTTGTGGTCAAGGCGATTCCTAAGTCATCACATCGCAAATCAACAGCATGTATCAAGCCTGAGATCCTCTGCTCCAGAAATATCTGGAGAAGGCCAAGGAGTTGTGTATGCAAGTTTTGACAGTGTGGTAATCCAGCATATTCCCCGGAAAAGAAACACTAGGGCAGACTTACTATCGAAATTGGCTAGCACAAAGTCCTTAGGAGGAACCACTCCCTCATCCATGAGGCAATTAGATGGCCATCGGTGGCTCTAGTCCTAGACATTCAGGAAACCCCCGGCTGGACAACCCCGATCAGATGATACTTAGAAGAAGGCGAACTCCCCGATAAGTTGGTGGAACAGAAACGAATAAAGAGAAAAGCAGCCAAGTACATCATAGTCCAGGGGACTTTATATCGAAAAGGAACCTCTCAACTACTTCTGATGTGACTTTGCCCTGATCAAACGGACTACGTATTGAGGGAAGTCCAGGAGGAAAAGGTTTGGCCCAAAAAATAAAAAGAGCAGATTACTAGTGGCCAACGATAATCCACGACTCAATACGGCTCGTCAGGACGTGTGTCAAGAGCCAAGAGAACGATAATTTTCACAAAGTCCTTGCAGAGAAACTATCTCCCATCACGGCTTCCTGACCATTTGCAGTATGGGGAATCGACCTCATGGGCCCCTTTCCTACAGCCCCTGGGTAGCTCAAGTACCTTATAATAACCACTGAATACTTCACTAAGTAAACCAAGGTCGATTCTGTGGCCACCATAACGGCAATGCAATGCAGGAAATTCTTTTGGAGGCAGATAATTGACCGCTTTGGCATCCCTGAAGTCGTTATCTCCGACAACGGGACCCATTTTACCGGTGAAAATTTTCACGGCTTTCTCGAAGGGTTGGAGATTCAGCAAAGTTTCTCCTCTGACGAGCATCCCCATCCCAATGACCAAGTCGAAGCCACCAACAAAATGATCCTAAAAAGCATCAAGAAGAGGTTGGAATATAAAAAGGACGACTGGACAGATGAACTCGGCTCAGTTCTTTGGTCGTGTCACACCAGCCCATAATCAGCAATTAGAGAATTTCCTTTCCGCCTAACTTATGGCACGAAGGCAGTAATCCTCGTGGAAATCAGAGAACCCTGTCCTAGATTCCTTATCGGGACCATTGACTGAGAAGCAGAGATATATTTGCTGGACAAAGTTCGAGAATTAGCTTATTTAAGGGAGACAGCCCTCAAACAGTGGCTAGCACTCAGGTATAACCGAGTCATCAAGAAGCAAATCTTCAAAAAAGGGGATTTGGTACTGCAGCGAAACAATATAGGGACTCGAAAGCCCGGCGAAGGGAAGTTAGCGGCAAATTGGAAAGGTCCCTACCATATTCGTGAAGTATATAGAAAAGGAGCTTATCAGCTAGAATGACTCAATGGTTCCATGGTTTCTAGAGCTTGGAACGTCGTTAGGCATAAATACAGTTTCATTACAAGCTCGGCCCTTAGGCATCCTCTTCCCAGGGTTGAGATCAACGATGGTAGTAGAGATGCCTCTTTCGCATTCCTTATTATATCTCTATTCTTCTTTTTAAGGCATCCACCAATCCTCGGCGGCTTTCGCCCACTTCTCCGCCTCTTCTGCTCGACACAACGTTTAGAGGCCTCCACCTTCAGAGAGGTTTCCAAATCAGAAAGACGTTGAATCTTACTGGCCCATCCGGGAGGTTAATATTAAACCACTTTTCCACCTTAGCCCATGACAACAATAAAGACGTCTCACGGCCCACAAATTCAGCCCAACAGAATACACAAATTAAATGATAAGGGTTCTCGAACTACTGTTTCTTATAAAGGCATCGTTCAATTTTCACCATCCTTGGTTCTTCATGATGTTCTTTATTTACTCATTTCAACTTTAATATTATCTCTGTTTCAAAAATTACTTCAGCACTCATATGTGAACTCACTTTTTCATCTTCTTCTTGCACTCTACTGAGCAATAATTTGGGGACAATTGATTTGGCCAGAATGAGAGAGGGATTATATGTCTTTGAACCTAATTTCGGTAAAAATTCATCCACTACACACTCCATAAATTCCATCCAATCTCTACCCATTACACCTTCCAATATATGGCATTTTCGTTTAGGACACCTTTCTGGGCAAAGACTTAATCATTTACATAAACAATTTTCTTTTATCTCTATGCATCATGATGAGGCTTGTGACATTTGTCATCTTTCTAAACAAAAGAAACTTTCATTTTCTCAAAGTTTTAACAAAGCCAATGCAAGTTTTTATTTATTACACTTTGATATTTGGGGTCCGTTTCGACAAAATTCTATTCATAATCATAAATATTTTTTTACTATTGTTGATGATTTTAGCCGCTTTACATGGGTTACTTTATTAAAATCAAAAGGAGAAGTACAGAATCAAATAAAAAATTTTTATTACTTTAATTGAAACACAATTCAACTCCAAAGTCAAAACTATTCGTTCCGATAATGGACCAGAATTTATTTTACCTGATTTTTATGCTTCAAAGGCATTATTCATCAACGTAGTTGTGTTGAAACTCCTCAACAAAATGGAAGGGTAGAACGCAAGCATCAACATATTTTGAACATAGCTCGTGCTCTTATGTTTCAATCTAATTTACCATCATCTTTTTGGTCTTATGCTGTTAGACATGCTGTTTATTTACTTAATAGAGTTCCATCATCCGCAATTAATTTTAAAACACCATTTGAGATTTTACTCAATCTTCCACCAAATTATCATGACATTAAAGTTTTTGGATGCTTATGTTTTGTTTCTACCCAAATGGCAAATAGATCAAAATTTGATCCAAGAGCCAAAAAGGCTGTATTTATTGGCTTTCAATCTGGTTTTAAAGGGTATATTGTTTATGTTTTAGAAGATAAAAGAATTGAGATTTCTAGAAACATGATTTTTTATGAAAAGATCTTGCCCTTAGTCACAAAAAATGTCCAATTCTAAACACTCAGCCCAACATTGCCAAACACACCTTCTCAAAAACAAGATTCAGTTAGTCTTCTAGTTGAACCCTCACCTATACCCATTGACCCAACTCCACCTAGTTCTTTATTTTCTCTAACAACCTCTCCTTCTTCCCCACTATCGTTTCCTAACCAAGTTGAACCCATGACCATCGAATCACTTTCAACACTAGACACCAGTCCACCATCACCTTCTCATCCCCCGTCACCTTCTTCACCACCTGAGCAACCCCATCCTCGTCATTCCGACCGGCCTCACCGACCTCCAGCATATCTCTCTGATTACTTGTGTAATTCCTCTCTCATCTCTACAAATCAATCTCCCTCAAAGTGCAAGTATCCTTTATCTTCAGTCATGTCTTTTTCTTCTCTTCCATCTTCACATAAAAAGTTTCTTTTATCTCTACATTCTGACGTTGAGCCAAAGTCTTTTAAGGACGTCAATCAACACTCTAATTGGCGTAGTGCTATGAAAGATGAGTTGGATGCTCTTGAGCTGAACAAAACTTGGCGTCTTGTTGATTGTCCTGCAGGGGTTAAGCCAGTTGGCTGTAAATGGGTCTATCACATCAAACGCAAGCCTGATGGTTCAGTTGATCGATATAAAGCACGCCTTGTGGCTAAAGGGTTCACTCAAACTGAAGGTGTTGATTTCTTGGAAACTTTCTCCCCTGTTGTCAAGCCTGCCACTATCAGATTAGTTTTGGCATTGGCCTCTATGAAGCATTGGCCTATACATCAGTTGAATGTCAATAATGCTTTCTTACATGGGGATCTTTCTGAGGATATTTATATGACTCTGCCACCCGGATTTATATCTCCTCAACCGAATCAATGCTGTAAGCTACTAAAGTCACTGTATGGTTTACGACAATCTAGTCGTATGTGGTATGACAAACTTTCTCATCTTTTGCTATCTCATGGATATCAGCAGACCTCATCTGATTATAGTTTATTTGTCAAATTCATTGGTGATCAAATTTCTATCCTTTTAGTCTATGTTGACGACATTGTTCTCACTGGTAATTCCATTTCTGAACTTGCTGCCATTAAGTCTATTTTACACCAACACTTCCGAATTAAAGACTTGGGCCCATTAAAATATTTTTTGAGTATTGAAGTTGCTCAATCAGAGAAGGAAATTTGCTTATCTCAGAGAAAATATTGTCTTGATCTTTTAGATGATTCTGGTTTATTAGGTGCTAAACCTGCCTCTGTTCCAATGGATAGTACCACAAGACTATATCAAGACAAAAGTCCCTTGCTATTCGACCATTTTGTATATCGTCGTTTGGTTGGCCGTCTTATCTATCTCACCACTACTCGACCGGACATTATGTATGCCACTCAATAATTAAGTCAATTCATGGCATCTCCTACTGAATCTCATCTTCAAGCTGCCAAGCATGTGTTACGATATCTGAAAACTAGTCCCGGCAAAGGACTTTTCTTTCCAAGGGAATCAAAAATTCAGCTTCTCGGCTTCAGTAACTCTGATTGGGCCGGATGTCCTGACACTCGGTGATCTTTAACAGGTTATTGTTTCTTCTTAGGCAGTTCTTTAGTCTCCTGGAAGACCAAGAAACAAACCACCGTTGCCTGCTCTTCCACGGAAGCAGAATATCGTGCACTTGCCAACACAACTTGTGAACTTCAATGGATATTAAATGTGTTACAATTTTTACGCATCTCTCCTATGCGCCCACCAGTTTTATATTGTGATAATCAGAGTGCTCTTCATATTGCTGCTAACCCGGTTTTTCATGAACGGACCAAACATTTAAAGGTTGATTGTCACTTGGTTCGACAAAAAGCTCAAGCTGGAGTGATGAAATTTCTCCCAATTCCCTCTTCTGGGCAACTAGCTGACATCTTCACCAAGCCTTTGTCTCCTCAACCCTTCCATCTTAATCTGAATAAGCTTAGTGTTCTTGACATCTTTCATCCTCCAGCTTGCGGGGGCGTATTAAACCACTCTTCCACCTTAGCCCGCTGCTAACCCGGTTTTTCATGAACGGACCAAACATTTAGAGGTTGATTGTCACTTGGTTCGACAAAAAGCTCAAGCTGGAGTGATGAAATTTCTCCCAATTCCCTCTTCTGGGCAACTAGCTGACATCTTCACCAAGCCTTTGTCTCCTCAACCCTTCCATCTTAATCTGAATAAGCTTAGTGTTCTTGACATCGTCTCACGGCCCACAAATTCAGCCCAACAGAATACACAAATTAAATGATAATTTAGTCTTTATCTTATCTTATAGTTATCTTTATCTTTATCTCTATATCTTATCTTTATCTACTTTTATCTTTCATAGGCCAATACTCTATATATACTTAATTTTACTTTCATAGTTTACAATTCATTCAATCAACAATCAATAAAATTTCTTACCAAAGATATGAGACTCGAACCCGCAACTTCTTAATTGAGTATGGGAAGACTATGCCATTTGAGCTATTACTCGTTGGCACCTCCTTCATTTTTCTAAGTATTTATTAACAAAAACTTTTATAATAATAACTATTTTTTCTTATTATGATATTGAGTATTGGACATTTTTTATTTTCAATAAATTATACAAAAGTCACCTTTTATTTCTTTAACTTTGTTTCTACATTCTTTTGAAAAAATGTTATTCCTTTTTCATGGGTAAAACAGATTGAATATTTAGAAATTGTGTATTTTACTTGAGAGAACTTACTGGAAGAAAAAAGAAGGCATAAATTCCTTCACTTGAAGAGTTTTGTTGCTTGGTTAAGAGTACATCCTAACAGTAAAATTGGAAAGTGGACTAAATGTCCTAAAAACATTTTTGGCTTTGAATCTTTATTTGAAATGTAAAAACTTTTATTTTTGCATCGTCAATACTAAAATATTTTGTTAGTTTTTTTGTTTCTACAATTAATTCAAAAATTATTTTTTTTTAAAATAAAGAATTTAACACAATACAGTAGAGCAGTTAAACAAAATCCAGAGCCAAAATAAAAAAATGTAACAACATTAATTCAAAAATTATTTTTTATACTAATAAAAAATTTTAAAATTTATGATTATTATATTATAAAAACATAAATAACATACACATTATTATTTTAATAAAATACTTTAGATATCTCGCTTAATAATGTTCCAACACTAAATTCAGAGAGCTGAAAAGAAAGGAATATGCAGTGAGAGTTCGCATGACATTGTTAATGTTTTAGTGCATTTGAATTAACTTGGTAGTAGGTAGTGAGAGTTCGCATTACATTTGTGTTTTGATTTGTATTCTTTTTCTATCAGATGTGGAACCATACCATGCGGATTGCATATTGAGAAAATTCAACCGAAAAATTATATAAAAGTTTCTACTTATTTTCACTATAGATATGGTTCTGTGTGATGATTTGACATAAAAAAAATTTAATACATAGTAAATTTAAACAACACCTGAAAATTTATATGTGTAGCTGGCATATTTAACCATTATATTCACACACATATTAAATTATATTAACACAAAATAAAAAAGGACAGTAAAATTTTTCTTTTGTAGGAAAAGAATTTAATGATAAACTTTTTTTAAATAAATACAAATAAGAATTAAGAATCAAGAATTAAGAACTATGTAAAAAAAAAATTTATTTTTTTTACTACTTAAATGTAAATAATAATAACATACTTGAATGTAAATGATAATAGCTAGTAATATAAATAAAATTTGACGCTCATATTACATACGATGTGAGCAAAAATAAATAAAAAAGAAAAAATTTTTAAATAGACAATAATATGGTATAAAAAATATTATTTTTGGTGACAAAATTTGATCCACATATAATATACCTATTTAGATTTTCATATAATATATCAATAACTTAATGAATCAGCTTGGGACTAGAATAAAGAAAATAAAATCTAACATAACATTATCAATCGTGAACACTAAAACGTATGTTTTCTTTAAAATTCCTACTCAAATCTAATAGTAAAGAGAATAGAATTAAAAAAATAAAAAATAAGAAAACATTTT
>NC_029792.2:19586583-19591192 GCF_000816755.2 Arachis ipaensis
TTAAAAAAATAATAGAAAAACAGTTGAAAGTGTCTATTAAGCCGTTAGTTATATATAAAAAGATAGAAAAGAAAGGAAATCTTAATTTATAAATCAATAATATTTTTAAAATTCAAATATAAGATTTCTTAATTTGAGTATAAAATATTTAGAGTAAAGTATTGTTTTTGTCTCTAACATTTGGAGTAAGTCTCAAAATTGTCCCCAACGTTTCAATCGTCCTATTTAAGTCCCTAATGTTTCAAAATTCACTCAATATTGTCCTGCCGTTAGGGATCTGTTAACATAATTGACGGCGGGACAAAATTGAGACGATTTTGAAACGTTATGAACTTAAATAGGACGAAAACGTTAGGGACAAAAACGATACATAAAAATAAATTTTAATTTAATTTTATCTTTTAATAATATTAATTTATTTAGAATCAAAGTAATGTGATTAAGTGTAATTAACTTAAATGTGATTAAAAAATAATTGAATAACTATATACCATAAAAAATTGATATTATTAAAGGATAAAATTAAAATTTATTTCTACGTTTTTGTCCTATTTAAGTCCCTAACGTTTCAAAATCGTCTCAATTTTGTCCCGCCGTCAATTCTGTTAACGGATCCCTAACGGCAGGACAATACTGAGTCAGTTTTAAAACGTTAGGGACTTAAATAGGACGATTGAAACGTTAGGGTCAACTTTGAGACTTACCCCAAACATTGGAACAAAAACAATACTTTACACAAATATTTATCACCTTTAATTATTCTCATATAATAATATATTAATAGGCACTTTCATTATATACATTTAATACGTAATTTATTTTTGGCTTGGGCAAGTTAAATTAAACAAGCTCACCACTACAATAGGTAGCAACAACAATGCAACAGGACCGTGCATTTGGCACTTTCATATTCCATTATATTCAAAAGATAATAGATAATATATATAATACTTGGTAAATATTTTTGGAGTCCCCCAAATTAGACAAGCCCATTGTAGCAACAATAATGCAACAGGACAAATCAATTTAAATTAGTCTAGTGATTAGCTTATTAGTCTAACCAGTAACAAACTCTTAAATAAAATTCAAATTTACAACGGATTAATCTACGATCTATCGAGCTAGTGAATACCGTGAAAATAAAAAAAATAAAAAAAAACAATGCAGTACGACAGAATCAATCAAATAATTAGCTCAGACGTTTATTTAAGCCAATATCAAATGTTCGAATCAACCCTTATATGATACATTCCTAAATGGAACTCAAGATTTGGAATGATAGTAGTTCCCAAACAGTTGAATTGGATACTTGATGAACACCAAGGTAATGCCTCAAATCTTATTGCCATTTTTCCTTGATTGACATTTTTCTCTATTTTGCTTATACAAATTCATTAAATTTTACAGTATATCATATTTCATCTCATATTTTATTATTAGTTCAGCACATGCAATTTTTACCATCATTGCAATTCGTTGATATAATCTAGCTAAATAGGGAGTACTCATTATATTATATAATATGATATCCCACATGCAGAATGAGAACAATTACCCATAAACTGTCCAAAGGCAGAGACATTTTACATCTACAACATCAGCGAGTATATACCGTTTCGGAAGAGAAAACAAATCCTCTAAGCCTAAACCAACCAAGATCACAACAAGCACAACGAAGCTATCCTTAATCTTTTCCAGAGTTCATATGCAGGATATGTTCTAAGCACAAGGTGACAGGAAAAGAAAGAGAGCACTCCACAAACGTTTTGTGAATCCCTTCTAGAATCAGATGATACATTCTGCAATGAAAAACAAATGCAAAAAAGGGGAACATAGTCAGGAATTAAAAGGCCAAGATATATGAGACTCGAAGAAATTTAATAGAAGAGGCTGAAAAATGAAGTGAAGAGAGTAATGACAATGGTTATGTCTAAGATATCTAATAAGTACTTGAATGAGCAAGAGGAATACTTTGTACAAGCGCGTTGCCGGTGCAAGCGCAAACAGAACCATGAAGAGCAGAAGATGATACATTGATAACTTAAAACACTATATTTCTTTTAACATCTAGAGACACAGCAGGAACATCAAAAGAAAGAATTAAAAATGTTGAAGTGCACACCTCAAGAGACAGGATCAAGCAATGACTTGGCTCCAGCTAATCCTCTGTTCCAAACCAACCAACAATTAGGAGGCCAAATTTCAATTTTGCAACCAGTGTACGTATACAAACAAAGGAAATATCAACATTCAATATATGGCACATTCACTAATAATAGAGGTTTCACATAACATAGTTCAATGAATCAACACTCATCCAGGCAATGCCTCTGTTTAATATAAGAATGCCAAGTGTTCACCAATGATCAGTAGTTGAATGAATAGAAACAAGAGCATATTGAGCCATGCAGTTAACATTTGTGGGGAAAGAGATCATTGCGTACATTTACTGTTTACATTCATTAAGAAAATGATAAAATCCTTTGGAAATACTTTCTATGTGGCACCTTATGTGAATCAACATTGCAGCAACAAATCTAGCTAGTCAAGGATGTATATGTAAATGGAGACTATGGAGCTAAATAAACATCAATGACCAGCTAAACGAAACATGTATACTTATTTGCAACTTAATATCTGATTTCAGAATTCAGAAACTGTGACGTACAATAGAGGTTCAAGAAGAACCACAGCATTATACAGCATAATGGTCCTCATCAATAATAGCCGATCCCTGGCCGGCTGTCCCTAATGTTTAGAATTATCACAAACCATGTGGAATGCAAATATGCAATATCAAGGCAACTTTGTCCCTAGGTCATAAGCCCGTAACATCTAAATTAATATTTACATAAAACCATGTCTTATCAAATTTGGGATTAGCCAAAGTCTGTGTATGCACAACGCAGCACCACACTACATATTTGAAATTTGCAGCGGCAAGCATAGTAGATATGCTTTGGGGATCAAATACAATGACTAGTTTCTTCACATGCTGTAGAAAAAGATGCACAGATAGGTACTAGGCAGATTTAAAATCAACAACTCACAGATCTAACATTCAAAACCTTAGTTTTGATTCACCGTTGATATATATTAGTCGTAAATAACATGATTGAGAGCAATGTAACACTGATTATTACAACATCCATCAATTAGGGGTTTGCTAACAAGCGCCCTAGAGACACTTATTAAGCTTTTCAATATGACAAATTCTTAGGGTTCTTAATGCATTGAATGCCTTCGGAGTTTCAGAAGTTTATTTCTTTCATAAAAACTCACCAATTTTGAAACCTTATCAAACTATCCTTAGAGCACTCATTAGAAAACTTATAACTAATCACAAAATCAACAATACTAATCTGTAGAATAATAGCAACCCTGCCTCAGAGCATTCCACTACTAAATTACCAGGATCAAAACCAAAAGCTAAATATAACACAGCATTAATCTCATGATTTACAGCTATCGAACCAACTATGTGTCCAGATCCCAATCACAATCCATAACATCAGCGAAGAACAATAGGTTTGATACAGAAAAGGAAACATTTAAATCCTCAAGCACGGGCAATTATTTCTGCAATTCACAAAATCAACAACAAAAGTTGCTTCTTACTATAACTGCAATAAATTCCATAACCTAATCCAAGAACAAAAGCACCCACAGCTTAGTTTGGTTCATAGTTTAGGGTTGCAAACAAATAAACAATAACTGAATAACATGCTCTAAGCGGAAAGCAACTTCTTAGTTATGAGCTTATGATCAAACCATGACTTTGCAGATCATGTTGAAACTCAATATGCACACTTCAAATCATTAGCATAAACTAAATAAAAGGTTCAATCAGAAAAATCAATCAATTGCATAATTCACAAAAGCAAAATCAAAATAAAAATCAACAAGTCGTTGGGAAAAAAAAATGAAACAAACGAACAAATTCAACACCTTTTTTATGTTCATGCGGAACCGGCTTGATCACCGCCTCGCCTTCCTTAACCGCCGCGACTGCAGCAGGAGCACCGCTTCCAGCAGCAGCGCTACCAGCAACCTCAGCGTCCTTATCATCGGGATACCGTACAACGACGACAGGACAGACGCAGTGATGAACACAATAATCACTGACGCTGCCTAGCTTCCCATCGCTGCCGCGTCTGACTGCGCCAAATCCCCTGCTTCCCATGATGACGGCGCTGAGCCCTAACCGCTCAACCTCGAGACACAGCCTCTCCTTCATGTCATGATCCTTCACAATGTGTATCTTGTAAGGAATCTGCGCCTCTCTAAGCGGTCGAGCCAGATCCGCCGCCTTCGACGCCGTGAACGCGTCGAAGTCGTCCTCCAGCTTCCGGCGATTGTCTCCGCCGCCATGGTTAGCGGCAGCGACGGCCTCCTCCTCGGAGACGGGATCAGTGTTGATCGAGAGGTCGATGGAGCCCCAATCGGCGCCGAATAGGACGTTGGTAGGGCTGACGTGGAGGAGCACGACCGCGTCTCCAGGGCGGATGTAGTGGTGGACCGCCCAGCGGACGGCGTGGGCGCTCTCATCAGAGAGGTCGACTGCTACGCCGATCTTGCGGCGGGCGCCGGCAGTGGGCGTCGGGGTGGA
>NC_029792.2:19591251-19608250 GCF_000816755.2 Arachis ipaensis
TCAATATCGACATTTTGGTTGTGCTGCATTTTCTTTTTTTAATTTTTTTTTCTTGAAAGTGTGGTAGTGTTGTTTTTGAAGACGACTTTGGACTTTGGAGTAGTTTTGCTTAGTTCTTGCATTGTTCTGAAAATCGAACCGGACCGGCCGGTTCGATCGGATTAATCAGAAACCGATCATTTGTTCGGTTCGATTTCTGTAAAAAACCGTTCTGCAAAAAATCGGTTTAAAAACCGGTCAAACCAACAGTTAACCGGTGAACCGTCAAAACCGCTCGGTTTTTTTATGGTTCAGTGATATATATATTGTTTAAAAAAAAAAAAAACGTTCAGAACCCCTCAGGCCCTCACCCACCCCTGCCCCTTTCTCTCTCTCTCTCTCTCTCACTGGGCAAACTCAAACCCTAACGGCGGTAGGAACCCAACCCCATCCCATCGCCGAGCTCTTCTTTTCCGATAGACGGTGTTGTCGCCGCTGGCAGAGACAGACTTGGGTGCCGTCTTCGATTTTTTTTTATCCCAAAAGACATGCACAAATATATCACTATTATATAATGTTTTTTTTTTAACTTAATTTGTTTGACTTTGTTTTTATATGTGTATACACAATATATTGATATGAGATTAGATCTGATTCGCACACTAATGAAATCGAATTGCGAATTTTAGGTAGATTTTCGCATATCCTATGAATCTGCAAAATATAAATAAATAAGTAATTTTTTTTATATTTTATTTCAAATAATAATTATTATATATGTTGTATTATTTTATTTTTATTATTTAGAAAAAGTATGTTTAATAATATTTTAGAAGTTAAAAGAGTGAAAAAAATATTGATTTTTTAATAAAAATAAGTTTTTTAAAAATATTTTATATTTTGCAAATATATTCGATTTGCAAATGTGCGGATCAGATCCAAACTAAAAAGACGTATATATTGGATCCGATCCGATGATTTTAGTGCAGACTGAATTGAAATTTTGACGATCTGATTCACATTGCCTAGCTATTTGCATCTAATGCAGTTCTTATCTATTTAATAAATCCTTTTTTTAACTTAAGTTATCATAGATAGTATTTTAATTTATGTTCTATTAATCAGATCTCTAAATATCTCCACTTCTTTTCAATTGTCTTGCACTTGTATTTATAGAGAAACCAGCTTCACAAAAACCGCTAGAACCTCCCACAGATTGAACATGCCAACGTTTCTTCATAAATCGATATCAGTAGCAGTTCATGCATTGCTTGAATCCTTTAGAAACCGCTACAACCTCTACAGCCTCCAGCGATTTCTATTCAACACCTTTTCCCTTGTAAAAAAATTACAAACATGTCTTCCGTTTCATAAAGTTGCAATTGGATAAATTCCAAACTAATTCATTTAATTATGTAACTTGCCCTAAATTTAATAGATAAAATTACATACAAAATAAATTCATAAAAATTCTCACTTCATTTTTACTTCTCAATCAAAATATCACTTAGAAAAATGGATTTCTTCCAGGCAAGCTTTTAAATTTGTTTATAATAAGTTTGCGCAAAATTTACTATCAAAACTCCAAGTTTTCTCGAAAAGTTTAGGGTTAAGTACGATTTTGGTCATAAGATATAGATTGAAAATTTTTTTCATTTCCAACTTTTTTTTGTATATAAAATGGTCTCTAAGGTTTAATTTGAATTTAAAATCGTCCCTAAGATTTAACTTGGTTTTAAATATTTAGCTGTGAAAGCAGAGGCAGAGGTGAATTATGACCAGCTTTTTCTTCTTCCCTTCTCCCTTGTTCTTCTTCTCTTCCCCTTCGCAGGAGAAGAAACACTCTCCTTCTCTTATTTTTCTTTTTTTTTTTAATTTTATAATTTTTTGTTATGGGTAATTTGGTCCAAAATTTTAAGATTTAAGTAAAAAAAGACGATTTTAAAATTTGATTTAAACCTTAGGGACAATTTTGTATATAAAAAAAGATTAGGCACGAAAAAAATTTTCAATCTATTCCTTAGAGACAAAAATCGTACTTAACCCAAAAAGTTTAAGATATATAAGATTGTCTTGGGGAAGATCCTCTCGCAGCCTTAGTCTTCGCGGTGGATAACTGCTTAATTTGCATACTCGAGGTTAAGGGAGGTTGAGGTCAATTTTTATTTTTCACCATTGAAAAGTAATTTTGCTTCCTATAAGACCTTGGTAAAAGTAAAAGTTCTATTTCTACCTTTGGACTTGGAAACACACCGAATAATCCATGCAAATTTTTACAAGGTTCAACCTAAGAAGTTCTATACACGATTCTACGAGGAAATCCGTGATTTCCAAAAGTTTGTGAAATTTCCCATGCAACAGCAAAAGCAAAGAATTGCTACCAACGCAAGTTAGCACAAATGGATGAGGGTCTGTGTCCCTTAACCATTTCTCCCGGGTTCGATACTCACTGGAGAATGGGAATGGAGCTTGCTTGCTTGGGAGGGTCGCCTACTTTGTGTGCCTCTGCAGTACCCGAGGGATTAGTTATTGGGCTTCCGGCCTAATGGATACCCTGGTGCAAACCAAAAAAAAAAGCAAAGAATTGCTTTCAACAGAGGCCATCCACAATAAAAGAAATGCAAAATCCATAATATTGGTTTAAGCAACGTAACGATTTGGTTCTACATTGCATAACGGATACGGTAATACCATACAATTACCTCCTTCAACATCCTTATAAATATCAAATCGGGGGGCCATTGACTACTCCCTTTCTCGCACCAATTCCCTAGGTACCCCCTTAGGACTCAACTTTTACTACCAAATATAATCCTTCAAATACACAACTATGGCACCCTGGCCTAGGTTACTTATTCTCTTAACATTTTTCTCTAACACTTTCTCTTACACATTCACCATAATCAACAACTGCCCTCATACTATATGGCCTGGTACACTTGCTGGTTCAGGGAGCCCTAAACTATCAACGACTGGATTCCAGTTGGACTCAGGCCAAAGTGTCAGACTAACCACGGTACCAGGATGGTCGGGACGAATATGGGCAAGGACGGGTTGCAAATTTGATGTCACAGGAGCTGGCAAATGCCTAACTGGTGACTGTGGGGGAAAACTGGAATGTGATGGAAATGGTGCAGCACCTCCTACCTCACTGTTTGAGATAACACTCAACGGAGCCAATGGACAAGATTTCTACGATGTCAGCATGGTAGATGGCTACAATTTGCCGTTAGTGGCTCTACCACGAGGTGTATCTGGTGGAGCCTGTAATGCTACAGGATGCGTGACTGATATCAACAGAGGTAAGAGTTCAAAAGTACATAAAGAAAATAAACTATACAGCTGAAAGCTAACATGCGAGAATAAAAAGGGTACCTTATAGAATTATAAAAAAATGCAATGGTATAGGTTGCCCTAGAGAACTTCAAGTGCTTGGTGAAGAAGGAAACCAGCGTGGTGTAGTAGGGTGCAGAAGTGCTTGTGAGGCATTCAAGTCGGATCGGTACTGCTGCGCTGGACAATATGCTAACCCAAAGAGTTGCCAGCCTACATTTTATTCAACTATCTTCAAGAAGGCGTGTCCTAGAGCTTATAGTTATGCATTTGATGATGGAACCAGCACTTTCACTTGCAAAGCTAGTGAATATGAGATTGTTTTTTGTCCCTACAGGTTTACAACTATGCATCATCTTCCACAACGTCTTTGCCTTCTTAGAATTTGGAGCTTTTTTTGGAGCTTTTTTCTTTACTGTCTTAGGTTGTGGTTTTCCTCCAGTACTTCTACCTCTTTTCTTTTCAGCACCCTGTATCCAAATCTTATACAATTTAGTATGTATGCAGCAGCATTTTCATTTATAAAGGGAGAATCTGAAACCAAGAAAACTTTTTAGGAACTTACTGTTTTCTTGTCACCCTTCCCTTTGGATTTACTGTGAGTTTCTTCCTCAGCATGCTCATTTTGATCAGTTTGGGTGGCCTTTGGCATCTTGCCAGCTTCCTCATCTGAATCGAAGGCAAAACCATCCAGTGTCCCTTCTCACATGAAAGGTTAAGATGTGAGTAAAGGAGTTTATTCATAATATAAAGGAAAAACTACCAGAAATAAAAGCCTCAATTTGGTAGATGCAAATAACCTTCAACCATAGTTTCAGCTTCATATACATTAGATTGTGGCTCCAGCTGTATGAAGTCATTCATAATGGCCTCTATCTGATGAAGAAATATTAAGAATAGCATCAAAATATCAGTTAAACATAATGACAGCAGATATTTATCATAATCCTTGTCAGGGCTGATACTGATGAATAACACAAATAAAAAGTAGAAGAGAAACCTTGACAATAAATACAGATTTATAACTCAGGATAGTAATAATTGCGTCAAACAATTTTCAAATATGTGAGTAAATACGAAAATATTAGATAATCAACAGACCTTTGCCTCGGAATGTCCAAAGCTAACCTGAACAAATAACAAGCTCGTATCAGTGTTTGAAAAATACAAGCAGGAAAGGTTTGATATAACTCGATCATGAAGGTAACTAGCCACAAGGACATTACAAATAAAAATTTTAAATGCAGATTACATCCAACTTAATTACTTACCACACAAAATGTCCGGCAAGGAACTATAGATGTTTTGTATATAGTTCCTGAAATGATGCCAACAATACAAACAATCAGAAACAGTTTGTCACTGCCTAAAACTAACACAGAAAATGGAATATACTTATAATGAACATATTATAAAGGCATATAACTTAGGAAAGGAATGAAAATATATTACGAGAAGTTTTTTCTTTCTTTTTTCTCTCTTTTTAAGCTAAAAGACTGAGGTAATATTTATGATGATTTTTATTTAAATAAAAAAAAACAATATAATATGTCATTAAGAAGAAAAGAAAGTACTGTGCTTATGATTCCGATATTCCTATTTTTAAAATACGAAGCATGAGTCCTTTTGTATTTTGGGAACTCCACATGTAATAATTTTGCCATAAGAAGTAAGTTGACATTACTAAACTGTACTCTGTTTTTTCTTCACATACTCACGCTACAATATTATGATTAAGAAAATATTTGTCCATGTCTTTATATTGATGAAACTCTCTGATTTCTTTGGGAATCAGAAAATATATGAGCTAAAACAAAAAGTACCTTTCAAGTCTAAGTGCATTTCCTGATCTCTGGATGCAGAATCTGAAATTATAACCCGGCCTACAGCTCCCACATCACCACTGAGATCTATGGAGTCACCTTGGCACTCAACAAGAGCCTGCAAAACCAAAGCTCCTCCTCAGGTACCCTTTCCATTCTCATGAATTAAGAAGAGAACATAACAACATGGCCCTTCCAATTACAAACACAACATACAGCAAAGAAAAATCCATAACATATAGTTGCTATCCTACCTTTGTGCGTTGAACTTTCTCAGAAAGCACCAAAGGCAGCCTTGAAGAGGAGACCTGCAAATTACAAATAGCACGCAAAATCAGGATGCTGGACTAGATAACAAGATAGCTTATGATGGCTATCACTTATTTCAGTTTCAAAGTCATGGGAGTGTGGTGAGTCATTATAATTAATTAATTATTGTAGTCATTCTTACATTTGTCTCAATGAGCTTTTCACAAGTTTCTTCCTCCTCAGCCTCCAGATCTCCACCACTACCTGTCCCATTTGTAGAAACCACAAGCACATGGTCAGAAATCCATAAAAAGAGAATGGAGTGATATCTTACAACTTATATGCCCATACTAACCCATTCCATACCTCTCTCCTTTGCACTGCCCTTTGTTTTCTTCCCTTTCACTGGTGAATGATCTTCTTCTACATGAATTGGTTTCTGAGAAGACTTTCCTTTGGAACCCTTTCTGGATGGAGACTTTCCATCATTGCCAAGGATAATTTTATCCTTAGCTTCTTCACTAATCAATTGAGGTATTTGTTGCTGAGAAGCTTCCACCTGATTGTTACGAATTTCTTTTTTGGGGCTATGATCAAGGCACGACTCAGAATCCGATGATAGACTCAAAATTGGATAAACAGATTCCTATGCAAAAACATTTGACTAATCAGCAACCAGAAAGTAATCGCAGCCAAGCGTTAGCAAGCCAAACACATTTTTCTTATAAAATACAAGGGAAAATATGCTTCCTTTTTTCTGATGATATATCATTCTTAATCCTTTACCTATCCGACCCTGCAATGCTCATATTGGTGTTGTAGTAGGAAACAGAATTATTCTAAGGACGAGAAAAAATGGTATACTGGTTAGATATTCTATGCTTGATGGATTAGAATCCTCTTGATGTTCAAGGATGAAATATCAATAGCTTCTCTAAAACTACTGATCCCACCTAAGAATTAATGGGGCAAGGTTCTTACTTTATGCTCGACATGCATGTCATTGTTTGAATCAATGCTAATCTTCCTTTCCTCTATGTCTCCTGCATCATAAGAGACCAAACGACAATTCAATAAAGTAGCAAATTGTAAAATGATTGTTGCATGCTATCACTAGATAGAAACAAAGCCTGATATGTTAATGATATCATGTTTTTAGGGGGGAAATAAAACTATATGCAGATTGGTTTTAAATTAGAAGTACAAAAAAATAATAGCTCCAATGTGTGTAAGTCATGGGTCTTTTGTGTTTAATTGATTCCAAAAAAAATCCCCTAGATTTTACTTATATTGAGAGTAAAATTTGGAAAATTTTAGAAATATAGAGAAGGCATCAAACGCGGGAGACTCTCTCAGCAATTAGTATAGATAATCTATACAGCCTTTTTTCTGTTCTGTTAATAAACAATTAATTAGGATTGCATCACTCATGTCCTAGACCTCTGAACTTAAATGTTCTATTTACTCATCAATACAGAACTCTAAACACAAATACAAATCAGTATACCTTCTGCATTTTGCTTCTCTGATTTCTTTCTTCTAGATGACGTAGTACAACCTTCTATTTCAACAGCAGCTACTTCTAATGTCTTTCTAGGTGAAGACTTATAACGGCTTTTGCCAAGACCAGTGCTCCTGCTCTTACTCTTATTCTTACTCTTACACTTGCTGATCTCCAGAGATGATCCTTCAGCATCAGTCTCATCCCCAATTGACAGGCTATCGTCATGTAAGGACTTGGAATCAGATGACAGTATCAATGGCGAATGTGATGGCACCTAGTCAATAATAATAAAATTTATCTGAGGATAGTAATAATTGCGTCAAACAATTTTCAAATATGTGAGTAAATACGAAAATATTAGATAATCAACAGACCTTTGCCTCGGACTGTCCAAAGCTAACCTGAACAAATAACAAGCTCGTATCAGTGTTTGAAAAATACAAGCAGGAAAGGTTTGATATAACTCGATCATGAAGGTAACTAGCCACAAGGACATTACAAATAAAAATTTTAAATGCAGATTACATCCAACTTAATTACTTACCACACAAAATGTCCGGCAAGGAACTATAGATGTTTTGTACATAGTTCCTGAAATGATGCCAACAATACAAACAATCAGAAACAGCTTGTCACTGCCTAAAACTAACACAGAAAACGGAATATACTTATAATGAACATATTATAAAGGCATATAACTTAGGAAAGGAATGAAAATATATTACGAGAAGTTTTTTCTTTCTTTTTTCTCTCTTTTTAAGCTAAAAAACTGAGGTAATATTTATGATGATTTTTATTTAAATAAAAAAAAAACAATATAATATGTCATTAAGAAGAAAAGAAAGTACTGTGCTTATGATTCCGATATTCCTATTTTTAAAATACGAAGCATGAGTCCTTTTGTATTTTGGGAACTCCACATGTAATAATTTTGCCATAAGAAGTAAGTTGACATTACTAAACTGTACTCTGTTTTTTCTTCACATACTCACGCTACAATATTATGATTAAGAAAATATTTGTCCATGTCTTTATATTGATGAAACTCTCTGATTTCTTTGGGAATCAGAAAATATATGAGCTAAAACAAAAAGTACCTTTCAAGTCTAAGTGCATTTCCTGATCTCTGGATGCAGAATCTGAAATTATAACCCGGCCTACAGCTCCCACATCACCACTGAGATCTATGGAGTCACCTTGGCACTCAACAAGAGCCTGCAAAACCAAAGCTCCTCCTCAGGTACCCTTTCCATTCTCATGAATTAAGAAGAGAACATAACAACATGGCCCTTCCAATTACAAACACAACATACAGCAAAGAAAAATCCATAACATATAGTTGCTATCCTACCTTTGTGCGTTGAACTTTCTCAGAAAGCACCAAAGGCAGCCTTGAAGAGGAGACCTGCAAATTACAAATAGCACGCAAAATCAGGATGCTGGACTAGATAACAAGATAGCTTATGATGGCTATCACTTATTTCAGTTTCAAAGTCATGGGAGTGTGGTGAGTCATTATAATTAATTAATTATTGTAGTCATTCTTACATTTGTCTCAATGAGCTTTTCACAAGTTTCTTCCTCCTCAGCCTCCAGATCTCCACCACTACCTGTCCCATTTGTAGAAACCACAAGCACATGGTCAGAAATCCATAAAAAGAGAATGGAGTGATATCTTACAACTTATATGCCCATACTAACCCATTCCATACCTCTCTCCTTTGCACTGCCCTTTGTTTTCTTCCCTTTCACTGGTGAATGATCTTCTTCTACATGAATTGGTTTCTGAGAAGACTTTCCTTTTGAACCCTTTCTGGATGGAGACTTTCCATCATTGCCAAGGATAATTTTATCCTTAGCTTCTTCACTAATCAATTGAGGTATTTGTTGCTGAGAAGCTTCCACCTGATTGTTACGAATTTCTTTTTTGGGGCTATGATCAAGGCACGACTCAGAATTCGATGATAGACTCAAAATTGGATAAACAGATTCCTATGCAAAAACATTTGACTAATCAGCAACCAGAAAGTAATCGCAGCCAAGCGTTAGCTAGCCAAACACATTTTTCTTATAAAATACAAGGGAAAATATGCTTCCTTTTTTCTGATGATATATCATTCTTAATCCTTTACCTATCCGACCCTGCAATGCTCATATTGGTGTTGTAGTAGGAAACAGAATTATTCTAAGGACGAGAAAAAATGGTATACTGGTTAGATATTCTATGCTTGATGGATTAGAATCCTCTTGATGTTCAAGGATGAAATATCAATAGCTTCTCTAAAACTATTGATCCCACCTAAGAATTAATGGGGCAAGGTTCTTACTTTATGCTCGACATGCATGTCATTGTTTGAATCAATGCCAATCTTCCTTTCCTCTATGTCTCCTGCATCATAAGAGACCAAACGACAATTCAATAAAGTAGCAAATTGTAAAATGATTGTTGCATGCTATCACTAGATAGAAACAAAGCCTGATATGTTAATGATATCATGTTTTTAGGGGGGAAATAAAACTATATGCAGATTGGTTTTAAATTAGAAGTACAAAAAAATAATAGCTCCAATGTGTGTAAGTCATGGGTCTTTTGTGTTTAATTGATTCCAAAAAAAATCCCCTAGATTTTACTTATATTGAGAGTAAAATTTGGAAAATTTTAGAAATATAGAGAAGGCATCAAACGCGGGAGACTCTCTCAGCAATTAGTATAGATAATCTATACAGCCTTTTTTCTGTTCTGTTAATAAACAATTAATTAGGATTGCATCACTCATGTCCTAGACCTCTGAACTTAAATGTTCTATTTACTCATCAATACAGAACTCTAAACACAAATACAAATCAGTATACCTTCTGCATTTTGCTTCTCTGATTTCTTTCTTCTAGATGACGTAGTACAACCTTCTATTTCAACAGCAGCTACTTCTAATGTCTTTCTAGGTGAAGACTTATAACGGCTTTTGCCAAGACCAGTGCTCCTGCTCTTACTCTTATTCTTACTCATCAAATTGAACTTCCAATTCATCTGATTTCCAAACCCTAAATTTTAAGGATTAAATTATATACTTTCCACTTCATCTGATATCTCAAAATAACCTCCAATTCATAAGTGAGCTTTCTCAAAATTAAAAAGAATGGGTCAGAATGAAAGTGGTAAAAAATGCAAACCTCAAAGGCTGAGACAGCTGGGGAGGCAGAGGCAGGGAAACACTGGATCAAGGAGGCTGGTGTCTGGAGCAGGAAGTCAGAGGCAGGGGACCGCTGGAGGCAGAGGCAGGATCGCAGCAAGGCAGTGGCGCCGCAAAATACGGAGGCCAGGCACTCGCCACTCGGGCAGGCAGCGGAATGCAAGCTGTGCAGCGAGGGGGTAGGAGAGGACTGGGAGGAGCAAGTGGGTACTTAGAGCTAAGAAAAGAGGCTAGTGATAGGCTGGTGGCACTTCGCAGGTCGGAGAGGAAGAGTGCGAGATGGATGGGTGGGCGGGCCGGTGGGGCAGGTGAGTTCAAGCCTAAAGTTATACTTCACAAGTCACAAGTAAATCACCAACTGCGCGTCTCCCACAAAATTATTAGTAAATACTTCTTGCATTACCTGAATTGAGAATATATGATATTATGATCTGAAGTATATCCATCTGTTGTCTGTGTATCTAATGACGGGGATTAATTGTGCCTTGCATTTCCTCTGTAGTCATGATTTCCCAAAACTATACAAGGAAAAAGAATTGTTAGTTACGTATTTTTTATTTAATCCTAATTTGAAAAGTTTGTTCATTCATTGTTAGATTTTGGTGAATGATTCTTGAAAGGCTGGATCATGCACTCCACTTAAGTTATCCCCATTGAGATCACAAATCTATTATATATTTCTAATTTTACAACTAGAATATGTCACATGTCACTCTTTTATTATAATTAAAATCAAATTTTTTTTCTAAAATTAAAGAATTTTCTTTTATTCCTTGCTAATTTTACAATCAAAATATGTCACATATCACTTTTTTATTATAATTAAAATCAAATTTTTTTCTCTAAAATTAAAGAATTCTCTTTTATTCCTTGCTAATTTTACTAAAATTAAATCTTTCCATTTATAAGGAGAATTCTTCTTTCCTCCATACTAATTTTACAACAAATATGTGCCACATATCGCTCCCTCATTGCAATTGAAATCAAATATTTTTCTCTAAAATTAAAGAGTTCTCCCCTCCTCCTTCTTCCTTTTTCTATCTCTCTCATTCATTCAACCACTCTATCTATTTTAAATATCATTATCAATATTAATGACTAATACTAATTTGATAATCAAAATATGCAATGACTAATACTAATTTGGTAATCAAAATATGCAACATCACATTCTTTAATTGTATTAAAATTAAAATTAAAATATTAAAATTGAAATTAAAATATATCTATATTATGTATCATATATTACTATCTAATTTAATAATCAAATGTGTCACATGACACTCTCTTATTAAAATTGAGAGAAAATATTTTTTTCCAAAATTAATAAACTCCTTTCCTAAATTCTCTCATTTACCTCTCTCCATTTTTCTATTTCTCTCTACCATTTTCACTCTATATATATATATTAGTAATTTGACAAATCAAAATATGTCATCTGATATTTTTTTATTACAATTAAAATAAAATTTTCTTTCTAAAATTAACAAACTCCCACTCGCATTCTTCATCTTTTTCTCTCTTTTCTCTCATTTTTCTATTTTTTCTACCTTTTTGTTCTACAAAAAATAAAATTAATAAAATAATATAATTCAAATAAAAAAATTAGACTTTTTCATATAAAAATAATAACTAAAAATTTTGAATTTTTTATCTACAGAAATCATGGTCTTCTTAACCAGAGACTTTTGTCAACCTACGACTTTTTTTTGTAAAATTAGTTTGATTTTATAAATCTTTTGTGTCATGCATAATCTATACTATCAGAACAAAGTGGACCGTTAATTTTAAAAAATTTATATTTCTCTCCAATTACGTCGTTCCATATATTTTTAATAGGTAAAAATTTAAGGGAAGTCGATTTCACGTTCCATATATTTTTAATAGGTGAAAATTCAAGTGCAGTCGATTTCACGTGAAATAAGCATGTCACTTGTATGTCATCTTTATAAATAACTCAAATAGCTGAATTTTATAAGGCGGCTCAATTTAGTGTCTGAAATTAAAGCTTATAAATCAAATTATTCGTCGAACCAATCTTTTTTTATAAATTTAAAATTTTTAATATTTTAAAATTTATTTTTTTTACTATTCTTCAAGAATTGCTTANNAATTTGTCAATATATAATTATGTTTTTCAATAAAGAGAAATTATATGCCAATGTCCCTCATTTAGTAGTTCCTCCTCAAAATCAAACTTCAGAATAAAATTTTACATCACCTGATATGCAGGACATATGATCAACTTTTTAACATTTTCATTTCCAGTTTTATAGGGCGAAAATGACTCATAAATTATGCCATTTCTTTAAATGAAATTCGCATACTATTGCACACAAACCTGATTAATAATTGGCAAGGAAAAAAATTAAAAAGAAAAAACCACTACATTTACGGAATTATACATTTTCCTTGATCGACATTTTTATCTCTTATGCTTATACAAATTCATTAAATTTACAGTATATCACATTTCATCTCACATTTTATTACTAGTTAATCATATGCAATTTTTACCATCATTGCAATTCGTTGATATAATCTAGCTAAATAGGGAGTGCTCATTATATGATATAATATGATATCCCACATACAGAATGAGAACAATTACCCCATAAACTGTCCAAAGGCAGAGACATTTTACATCTACAACATCAGAAAGTATATACCGTTTCGGAAGAGAAAACAAAACCTCTCAGAGCCTAAACGAACCAAGATCACAACAAACAAGCACAACAAAGCTATCCTTAATCTTTTCTCAGGAAATGCTCTAAGCACAAGGTGACAGGAAAAGCAAGAGAGCACTCCACAAATGTTTTGTGAACCTTCTAGAATCAGGTGATACATTCTGCAACGAAACAAATGCGAAAACAGGGAACATAGTCAGGACTTAAAAGGCCAAGATATATGAGACTCAAAAGAAATTTAATAGAAGAGGCTGAAACATGAAGTAAGGAGGGTAATGAAAATGGTTATGTCTAACACATAATAAGTGCTTGAATGAGCAAGAGGAATACTTTGAACATGCGCATTACTGGCAAAAACAGAACCGTGAAGAGCAGAAGATGATAAGTTAATAACTTAAAAAACTATATTTCTTTTATTACACAGCAGGAACAACAAAAGAAAGAACTAAAAAAGTTCAAGTGCACACCTCAAGAGACAGGATCAAGCAATGTCTTGGCACCAGCTAATCCTCTGCTCCAAAGCAACCAACAGTTAGGAGGACAAATTTCAATTTCACAAACAGTGTATGTATACAAACAGAGGAATATATATAGCACATTCACTAATAACAGATGTTTTACATTACACGGTTCAATGACTCAACACTCATCGAAGTAATGCATCAGTTACATATAAGAATTGCTAGTGTTCACCAATGATCAGTAGTTGAATTAATAGAAACAAGAGCATATTGATCCATGCAGTTAACTTTTCTCCTTTTTTTGTTTGTTGTTTGTTTGTGGTGGGGGGGGGGGGGGGTTTCACTATTTACATTCATTAAGAAGATCCTTTGGAAATACTCTCCACGTGGCACCTAATGTGTGAATCAACAGGTACAACATCGCAGCAACAAATTTAGCTAGCCAAGAATGTATATGTAAATGTGGCCCATGAAGCTACATAAACATCAATGAGCAGCTAAACAAAGCATTTATAACTATTTGCAACTCAATATCTGTTTTCAGAAATCAGAAACTGCAAAGCATAATAAAGAGAGGTTCAAGAAGGACCACAGCCTTATACACCATAACCGTCCTCATCAATAATAGCTGATGCCTTGCCCTAATGTTTACAATTATGACAAACCATGTGGAATGCAAATATGCAATGCAAATGTACCTTTTCCCTAGGCCCAAATCCCATAACATCTAAATTAATATTTACATGAAACCATGTCTTCTCTAATTTGGGATTAGCTAAAGTCCTTGAGCATGCACAATGCAGCACCACACCACATAATTGGAAATTTGCAGGGGTAAGCATAGTAGGTATGTTTTGGAGATCAAGTACAATGACTAGTTTCTTACTTTCTTCACATGCTTTAGAGAAAGATTGCACAGGTAGTAGTAGGCAGATTCAAAATCAACAACTCAGAGAGCTAACAATCAACACCTTGGTTTTGACACACCGTTGATATATATATATTAGTCACAAATAACATGATTGAGAGCAATGCAATACTGATTATTCCAACATCCATCGATTAGGGATTTGCAAACAAGGGCCCTAGATAGGGGTGGCAACAGGGCGGGTAGGAGCGGGTTTTTGCTCTACCCGACCCTGTCCCGCCCTACAATAACCCGCATAGAACCCGCCCCGCTGCTACTGCGGGTAGTAAAAAGTTGAACCCTAACCCCCCCCTGCGGGTACCCGCCCCGCCTTTACCCGCCCCTATAATTATTAAAATCCAATCAATATAATTAAATTTCAAAATTTATATAACCCGCCCCTAGAGACACTTATTAAGCTTTTCCAATTTGACAAATTCTTGGGTTCTTAATGCATGGAATGCTTTCATAAAAACTTACAAATTTTGAAACCTTAACAAACTATTCTTAGAGGACTCATTAGAAAACTTATAACTAATCACATAATCAACAATACTAATCCGTACAATAATGGCAACCCTGCTTCAGAGCTTTCCACTACTAAATTACCAGGATCAAAATCAAAACCAAAACCTAAATATAACACAGCATTACTCTCACGATTCACAGCTATCAAGCCAACTATGTATCCATATCCCAATCCCAATCCGTAACATCAGTGAAGAACAATATGTTACATACAGAAAAGCGAAACATTTAAATACTCAAGCACGGGAAATTATTTCTTCAGTTCACAAAATCAACAACAAAAGTTGCCCCTTACTATAACTGCAACAAATTCCATAACCAAATATAAGAACAAAAACACCCACACCTTAGGGCTAGTTTGGTTCATAGTTTAAGTTTGCAAACAAATAACCAATAACTGAATAACATGCTAAGCTGAAAGCAACTTCATAGTTATGAGTTTATGATCAAACCATGACTTTGAAGATCATGCTGAAACTCAATACGCGCACTTCAAATCATTAGCATAAACTAAATAAAAGGTTCAATCAGAAAAATCAATCAATTGCTCAATTGGCAAAAGCAAAATCAAAATCAAAATCAACAACTGGAAAAAAAAAAGAAACAAACCAACAAATTCAACACCTTTTTTATGTTCATGCGGAACCGGCTTGATCACCGCCTCGCCATCCTCGCCTTCCTTAACCGCCACAACCGCAGCAGGAGCACGGCTTCCAGCAGCAGCGTTACCAGCAACCTCAGCGTCTTTATCATCAGGATACCGTACAACGACGACAGGACAGACGCAGTGATGAACACAGTAATCACTGACGCTGCCAAGCTTGCCGTCGCTGCCGCGCCTGACGGCGCCAAATCCCCTGCTTCCCATGATGACGGCGCTGAGTCCTAACCGCTCAACCTCGAGACACAGCCTCTCCTTCATATCATGATCCTTCACAATGTGGATCTTGTAAGGAATCTGCGCCTCCCTAAGTGGCCGAGCCAGATCCGCTGCCTTCGACGCCGTGAACGCGTCGAAGTCGTCCTCCAGCTTCCGGCGATTGTCTCCGCTTCCTTGGTTAGCGGCAGCGACGGCCTCCTCCTCGGAGACGGGATCAGTGTTGATGGAGAGGTCGATGGAGCCCCAATCGGCGCCGAATAGGACGTTGGTAGGGCTGACGTGGAGGAGCACGACGGCATCTCCAGGGCGGATGTAGTGGTGGACCGCCCAGCGGACGGCGTGGGCGCTCTCATCGGAGAGGTCGACGGCTACACCGATCTTGCGGCGGGCGCCGGCAGTGGGCGTCGGGGTGGATGCGGCGGATGCGGCGGAGGGGTGGTGGATTTTGATTTCGGGGAGCTGATGGTCAATATCGACATTTTGGTTCTGCTGCATTTTCTTTGTTTCTTGAAAGTGTGGTGGTGTTGTTTTTGAAAGAATCTGGAGTAGTTTTGCTTAGTTTAGCTTATGCGTGAGAGTTTAAGACTGAAATAGTGAATATGCTTTGCTTTTCTTTCTTGAGTTGATGATGATGCTGCCACATTCTTCTACCTTTTTCATCTTGTGAATATATTTAAAATAATATATTTTTCTTTTTCTATCAATATTGTCTAATATTTTTCAATTTTAAGAAAAAGCAAATTTTCTTGGGTCAAGAATCAACATAGTTGAGAAAATGTGAGCGGATTTGTCAAGGTTGGTGTGGTGGGCTTGGGTTCAATGGACCTACATTTGTGCATGGCCCACAAGTTCAGTGGATAAGGTTTAAAATGGAAGTATTAGGTGGCCCGATTTTATGTTACTTGTCTCACTCTGACCCATTGTCTTTTCGGCTGGAGACAGTGGGCGAGAGATCATGTAAAATATTTTGGAGAAATGCTTTTTTTTTATAGTGCCTATTTTATAATAAAAACTGAGTATATTCGTACAATTCAAATATTTGAAAAGTCTCTAGTTATGAAACAAAAAATGGTCGATTCTATTTCTAGGATAGTTCAGACTTAACTGGGGACCAAATTGGAGAGGTAGTCAGAAAGTATTTGATGGTTTTCTGGGTCTGAATCGTTTGTTGTGGTTGGGTGCAAGGGGGAAAGTACTTGCCAAATTTTGGAACATGAAAAAGGATGGTCCATACTCCATACCCATTACTAATAATATATTACACGATGCTTTATTTACACTAAAAATTAATTACTAAATCGGTTCAAAAGTCTCTAAACAAAAAATGGTCGATTCTATTTCTAGGATAGTTCAGACTTAACTGGGGACCAAATTGGAGAGGTAGTCAGAAAGTATTTGATGGTTTTCTGGGTCTGAATCGTTTGTTGTGGTTGGGTGCAAGGGGGAAGGGGGAAAGT
>NC_029792.2:19612191-19613386 GCF_000816755.2 Arachis ipaensis
TCGGTTACTTTTATAAAATATATATTAAAAATAATTTAAATAATACATGATAATTAATTTAATAACTTTTATTTTGTACATGTAGCATTTTTGGATCACTATATTCCACTTTATTTATTCTTTATAATCTTCTGGTGATTTAACATATATCTCAGCCGAAGGAGAGTCAAATATAATAGTATAGCAATATTATAGTGATCTATAAATTAAAGTCTCCATTTTTTTCTATTCGTAACCATTACCTGTCTGTTGTCTGATGGAAACTATGTGCCGATCATATATGATAATGATCAGAGTATATAATTCAGTTTTCTTATTGTGAATTTGTCAACATCATTATTTTTATACTTTGCTAAAATATATGGATTCAACCATTGGTCCAATTTTTACTGTTTCTAATGATTTCCCCTTTATATTATCTATAAGGATAAAATTTCCGGTTAGAACTTATTATAGTTACAGGTGTATAGATAAAATTGCCGTTTCACATGAATAAAGCCCCACAAATAAAAATAAAAATGTGCTGCTAGTAATAAGAGTTACATTCGGGAGTAGAAAATCCAAATTTTTTATGGTGTATGTGAGAACATACATTTGGATCCTTAAATGGTTGAATAATAAAATATGTTTTTTTAAGTTTTTTAATAATTATTAAATAATTTATTTAATTTTAATGATAATTTAATTTTTATATATTATTTAATTATTAAATTTATCTTTTATTTTATAAATTATTATTTTATTATTTATTTATGTTTATTAATAATTAAAAATAAAAAGTCAAAAACAATAACAAAATAGATCTTTTATTAATTGTGACTTTCATAAATATTTTGACAATGCAATTATATGAACCAACGACTATTTAAATTAAATAACGATTATTTAACAATTATTAAAAGACTTAAAAAAATATTTTACTATTGAACTATTTAATGGTCCAAATATTATGGGATCTCGAATTCAATGCCTACTTAGTATATTAATTCCCTCACTAATATATAGTTAGTTGGAATGATACATGTTCTTTTTTCTTAACTAGTAGTAATTCTAAATTTGCGTTATGAGTATATTTCTAATAAATAGATACTTTTGGTTCTCTATTAAATGAAAAAATATATATATAAAACCTTACTGCATATATATAAAAATATAAAATATATATTAAAAATAAATTAAATAATACTTATATACA
>NC_029792.2:19613403-19617388 GCF_000816755.2 Arachis ipaensis
ATACTTATATACAAATATAAAATGAAGATTTTAGCGGCTGATTTTTGTTTTTCGCAATATATATATATATACTTTTGGAGAACTCATGGTCATAGATATACCCTTACCTAGCATTTTGAGACACTCACATCATGTCATGCTTATATTCTCCTTTCTTTATTTTCTCTCATCTAAATGCTGCATATGCAATAATGCAAGTAGTAAAATTCATATTTGATTCCATTTCATCATATTTTGCTGATATCATGTTATATATGCCCATGCATTAGTTAGTCATTTTTGAAATAGTTCCAATTAATTCTCAATAAAACGCTAGCTAGCTGAGGTTTTGTAAATGCTATAATGAGTATTCAGTATTCAGATATACACTTAGCATCCTCTCATCAATTGATAGAATAAATATTAATAACTAATTAATTATATAGTTTTATCACAATATTAAAAAAGATGCAGTCTTTTTTTATAGTAATTAATAATTAAGTACTACCCTACAAAAACTTCTAATATATATATGTGTGTTTAGAAGGAAGGGAAAAGAAAAAGCTGGGCATAGGTTAAAGACAAGATGTTGATGCTGATGATGATGATAAAGGCACATATCATAAAACACACACAAAAACTAACAGAGTCCAAAAAAGAAAAAGGTTTAATTTCCACAACCTTATATATATATATACACACACATTTGTTACTGACAGTGTGACCTGCCTTATTGCCTGAACATATTTATACTCATCACAGAGTTATCAGTCCTAATTAGCCTGCTGCTGCTGCACACAGTGTAGTAGTGTATGTAGTACTACATTCTACTACTACTTTGGCAAAAGGAAACTATCCTCTTCAAATGTTAACCCCCAATAATAACATGCTCATTCTTTAGTATATAGTATTGCTAGATGCTCCCTTTAATTTGTTTTATCACAAAGTATAACAACAACGTTTATAATCAAACATTTGTAATTTATGATTTAGAATTTAAAATAATTTTTAAAAATTAATTAATATTAGCTAAAAAATAAAAATTCTATTATTCCTCCTCTTTTATATATTTGAATTAATTTTTTTAGATTTTGTGTTTAGAGTCAAATTAAATGAAATTATATATTAAGGAGAAGCAATAGTAGTTGAACAATTTTCATGTACATTCTTTATTCTTTGTATTAAAATTGATTAATGAGAAGTAAGAGAATATAAAAAAATTGCTTTTAATATTGTAAAAAAAAAATTTGGAACAACATTGAGTTGTTTTTGTTTGACTTTAAAGACTTTTTAATGGATTTTGTGTTAACTCAAAATATTTGTACCCCATATTTATTCTTTGTATTAAAAAAAATTTGTTTATACAAAAAGTAAATACTAATTTTTGACATTAAGGAGTTCAGTATTGTTTTGCCTCTATTGTGATGAATCCTTTTCATGTGTTTAGAAGCAGCAGTACTCTTATCAAAAGGCATTATATATACACTTCAATCTCCGTAAAGGGCAAAGCAGAATGTACAGCCATGTGTTTCAGCACATAAAAGATGCAAACTTAGCTCTATAACAGAAACCCTTTAATAATAATAATAATAATAAAGTAAAACAAAATAGAGAGAGAAGCAAGTGGCTGTACATTGTGCAAAGTGTTTTAAAGTTCAAAGACTAAACAGTAAGAGCAGTTGCTAGGGTTTTGAATCACATAAAAAAAAAAAAAAAAATTAGCCAAAATCTATACATACATGTAATAGAAGCTGTTCATTTGTTCAGAGTCTATATAAAGAGTTATTCTTTTGTGTCTATATCTTGTTTTAGTCTCTTAAATAATATAGACTTGTAATTATCATGCACATAAATATATGTAAAATTTGTAATCTATCTGTGTTATAATTAATGAGGATACTTTATAATGCAGTATCAATAATTAACTAACATTAATTAATTAAAAATATATAACATGAATCAAGTAAAGAGGAGACAAATTAAAATACCTGAGACTATATTAAATGACATAATCTTGTGAAGGATATATGGAGATAGAGATAGTGATGATGATGATTTTCCTAACAAGGTCATACATATAGAACTGCTTTGCTAGGTATTAGGCTACCAAATAAAAGTTCAAAAATTAAAGAAAGACTACTATTGTACTTGGAGAATGCAAAGAACAATGCAGCAGAAACAACAAGAAAGACAAAAGTAGTGACCCCCTTTATGATGAAGGTTTCTTTTCTAGCGAGAAAGCTTGAGAGACAAATCAATGTTGTTGTTGGTGTTGGAATTGGAAGAAGGAGGAGGAAGTTTTCTATAGGGTGTAGAAGTAGGAGGAGGAGGAACAGTGATAGGGGAAGCTTCAGCTTCAGCAGCAGCAATTGTGGGAAATTCCAGCTCCTTGGAAGAAGTGCCTCTGCCATCTTTTCCTGGGAAAAACTCATATTCCATGAAAACTCTGCCACACACTGAGTTTCCCTTCCTGTGAACAGCAACAACTTCCACACCCTACAATAAAACACAAACATGCCCCTTTATTCAATCATTTATTAACCAAATTCCTACTATCATCTATACATCAAATTTAATTATTAATTAATTAATCCACCTCATCAGCACCAGCTTCATCATTCTTAATAATCTCAGTGACTTCTTCCCCATCATCAAGGTTTGGGGCTTCATATCCAACAAAATTAGGACCATTGTTCCATATAATCAAAGAGTTCTCCTTCCTTGCTTTTGATCCATTCACATTCTCCTCATTATTGAACCTTGTTTTCTGAGATAAATCATGGCAATAAATAAATATAAACAAAAAGCTAGGGCAGTAGATTATTTAATCAACACAAAACAATGAACAATTAAATAAGCCATCTGATACCTACCAATGATGTTCAATTCATTAATTCATGAAACGAGAATCACATTGAAATGGAGATTAATTAATTAATTAGTTAGTTAGTTAGTTAGAAGAGTTATTAACAATTAGAGTACCTTAAGGCAAAAATCAAGAGGTTGATGAAGGTGAGAATGGTGGTGAAGATTTGGTATTGAAGTGAGCTCTGATCTCGAGGTCTCAACCAAAGGGGTTCCAAGCAAAGGGTTAAAAACTGGCGCCATTGCCACAGATCCAAACGAGGAACAAGAAGAAGAAGAAGAAGAACCGCCACTAAAGCCACTCCTATTATTCCCCATGAAATGACCAACAGCACTTCCATGAAAAACTTGTTGAGGGATGAATTGAAACCCACCACCATGGACATGGCTTCTTGGTGCTGATGGTGCTGCAGAAGCACCATACTTCATAGTAACACCACCATTGTTACCACCAAAAGTAGCTACCATGTTAGGGTAGTGATGATGATTATGATGATGATGATAATAGTCAGCAGTTGTCGAAGTTGTTGTTGGAAGAACAACCCCAGAGGAAGATGAAGATGAGGGTGAAGAAGAAGATGAAGATGAAGAGTCGTTCATCATCATCATCTTCTTCCAACACTCTTGCATTCTTAACCTTTCAAGCTGTTCAACACCTAAGCCTCTTTGTGGCGGTTTCTTTGGTTTGACACGAGCACCTTTATTCCTTCCTGATCTGATGATTCTTCCTCCATGTTCATTAGAACTCCTTGTTCTTGTTGTTTCCTCACTGAGAACAGGATTGTTATCCATCATGGGTTGTTGATCTTCATGGTTGTTGTTGTTGTTGTTATCAGTAACCATAAGATGCAGAAATGAAGTAGTAGTAGCCATGGGTGAAGGGGTAATGGTGGTTGTTGTCTTAATTTGTTGAAGAGAAAAAAAAGGAATGAAACAGAAAGTTGGAATCTTTTCAGAGAGAATTGAAATGGGTCTAAATGATCTTTTTCATATATATACTCAGTAGAAAGAATTCGACTGTGTTTAAATGCTGAAATGACATGGCCATACGTGTGTTCCTTCGTGTTCTTCTCCTTCATCTTCTAAAATATATAATATTTCATACTATATTCATCTTAAAATTATGAATTATATATCAAAT
>NC_029792.2:19617422-19618340 GCF_000816755.2 Arachis ipaensis
TATTAATTTTCATAGTTTGTTTTATATATACAAGAGGATTAAACAATATGGTATTTTGGTGTAGATCAATGCATTAATATTATGTGATCCTTGCATAACCCTATGATTACGTCACATGTGTTAGTTGCATAAGTTTGATTGGTGGTGAAAGGCAAGGTCCTCTACATTAGAGTGGGGTTTTTTAGTAGTTGTGATGAGGTGATAATCGTGTGACACGTGTCAAACTTTGAGGAATGTGGGCCAAATATGTGTTTAGTTGTATTTGTGGCATTCTCACTCTGTCAGTTTTATAACAAATTTATATGGCAACATATCATTAGGCTTTACATTATCATGCATATTGTTCGTTTTTCAGAAAGTTACATTATTCTTTTGCATTTGGTATGTTAAATATAAGAATAAATTCAATATGTGACACTAATTTTTAATGTGTTAATTAATATTGTCATTATAAAATTAACTTTTTAATTTTTGTTCTTTTAAAAGATTTAGAATTTATGATTTAAGAACTAAAATGTAGACTAAAAAATAATTAATTTTTCATATGATGGTGTTTTGCAATGGGCATATGATGATATAGTTATATGGAATTGAAAGATACGCACGTAATGTTGGTCGGTTCTAAGTGGTAAATCATTTAAAAGATGGAGCCTTTTGGCAATCATAAGGAAGAAGATATAATTGATCATGAATTATGAGAATCTCTGCCTATAGAAATAGACTTGCAATGATGGCTTTCATATTTGAGTAACAAGAAAAAGTTGAACCACGCACATGTAAAGAAGCATATATGGTTCTCTCATCATTCCATGGACCTTAACAACTTAGCTTCAACGTCATATATATATAATGTGAAAATTTTATACCCCAATTATACAAAAATATACATTATATAGGATGGAAAGAAAAGTAACCTTT
>NC_029792.2:19618408-19621951 GCF_000816755.2 Arachis ipaensis
ATATTTGTATACATAAAAAATCAGTTATAAAATCAATCGTTATATATTTATATATAAAAATACATATATTATTTTATATATTTTATATTTTAAATATATTTAAATATATATTCTATACAAATAATTGATCAATAGTTAATTTTTCTGTGTGCACATAATACGTTAATTGATATATAATATAGTACAAGTTAATTTGAACATGCAAGCCAACATACATTAGCTCATTACTATTGTATCTAATTTGGGTTGATCTATTAGTTAGTTTATTGATTTATTTAAGTAAGTGTCAGATATTCGAATTTTGTTTTGTACATGTAAAAATTTATTAGCCAAGAATAAATTCTTAAATTGAGTTTTAATTCATGATAGATTAGTCATTTATCTATTGTGTTGAAGAATACCGAAAAAAAAAAAAAATAACTAACTTCTGTTGCATTTATTAGGGGTGATCACGGGTAGGGTTTGTTTAGATTTGAGGTGAAATTAGAACCGAACTAATTGAATTGTAATTAGTTCGATTTAGTTTGAATTTATGTTTTTTGTGTATGTATCCAAACAAAACCGATTAAGAACGGATTGGTTCAGTTTGGATAATTGGGTACCTGACTATCCGATAAAACAGAAATTCATAAAAAAAATAAAAAAAAAATTTATCTTAAGAATTCTGTAAATATAATAAACATGTAAAATCAATAATAGAAATAATTAAAAAATGTTAAACACTAAATACATTAAAAACTAAATACATTAAAATTTAAACATATTAAAAGGCATATATATTTTAAATTTTTATTTTTTTTATTTAATTAACACATGGTCGGATCTACGAGTTGGTTTGGATTCTGCACCCCAAAACTGTTATGTTTACCCAAACGGTATCCCCCAACCCGACAGATTAAGGACTAATTTGTCGCGGATCTGAGCTCCATTTAAAGGTCTGCCACTGGCCAATGAGTTGCTGCATGCACAAGGGAGGCGGGGTTCGAACTCCCGACACTTGCTTAAGCGGACGAGTGACCCAGACAAGTTATTAGAAAGAGTTATTGATTTGATTTGATTTGAGTTGGACCTAATTATCCGTTGATTTCAGAACAAATTTAATTAGTTCGGTTCGAATTTAAATAAATAATCGAATACTCAATACTCGTGTCACCCCTAGCATTCATACATTGTGAAATTAATGAAGACTCCTAAGTTGTGATAACATGAATGCAAGTAGTCATATATATGATGCCCTACTTTTGCAAACCTTAGTGAAGACGGGCTTTAATTTGGGGACCCCAAAATGCAAACCATGTGTGTGAGGGTTGCAAAGAATTTTCATTTATTTTGTAAAAGGATAATAATGGTGAAGCTAAGAGTTGAAGTAGGACCAAATATCATGAAATCAAAGGTCATGTATAAGTAACAATCACCATCCCACAATCACAATCAAAATCACAATCACAACATCAAGCACAGGATTATACTAGCGCCGCTTCTTGGAGAATAGCTAGGTTGGTCCCAACAACCTTGAAGATCACAAACTGATCCCCATCCATGCATTTGCTTTTGTGCTTTCATTAATTTCCTTGTTTTATTGTTTTTTATATTCATTTTCAAATGTATTATTATAGTTCATAATTGATTTACTTTTAGAGTAGATTGGATTGGGAGTTTAAGATGGGGAAAAAATTTTATGGATGAATTTTGTTTGTATTCCTACTTAAGAAATTGAATTAAAAAAGTTTTACCCTATTTTCTCCCTAAAGTGAACCTACCCTGAGTGTTATTATGTTTCACTTTTACCACACTTTAATGTAACAGGGTTAAACAATAATATTATTATTTGTCTTGAAGGGGGACCACCTTGACACACCTATTATTAACCTTCGAAAATGCAATCATCTCCTATATATGCTTTCTTCTTCTGCAAATACCTACTTCATCATTATTACTTAGATCATAGGGGGAGGCCAAAATAACAAATTAAAACAACACCAAAACATTCCCAATATTTCTATTTCGATCATTCCTAATTATACATCTTCACATGCTAGTTTCAAATTATTTTTCGTGTATAACCATTAACCAATTAAAATCTAATCTATATATATATATTTACAAATACAATCAGTTAATGCTTATACAATTAACAATATAAACAAGTGAATAATAATAATAATGAGATTCGAANATTTTTAATTTTAGTAGTTCGATTAATAATAATAATAATAAGGGCGGGTGAAGAGGAAAAGCAGGACCCCACAAACAGCTGTTTTATATGAATGCATGTCATACAAATATAACACACTTCATGTTTCATAAATATGGAGGAATCCACCGCCCAAGACGAAGGTTTCACTTCTTGTTTTGTAGCAGCAAAAAGGGGTGGTTTAATGAGTGTGACAATGCAATTAAGTTGTGGGGAAGAGGAGTTAGGACCTAAATCAACTAATACATTATTTTAGGAGGAGGATTCATAATAAAACATAAAAATTATACACAACCAAAAACATCGTAGCACATGTCCTGAACCTGATCATAAGAGAAGCGTTGTTATTAAAAATACCAAAACTAAAAAAAAAAAAAAGAAAATTAAAGAAAAGTAATAGAAAATTGTTTTGTTTGTTGAGAGAATTGCCATAAAAGAATAGTGTTGTTAGAGTAACTGTTGGTTGTAACTTTATGCAACTAGTGAAGGAGCATAACTATTTCTATACAAAACAGCCAAAGATACCTCTCTCCCCTTTCTCTCACACATACATACCAATAAGACAATAAAATCAAAGAAGGACCACACTCACCTCCCCAGATCATTATTTAGATCTCAATCTGAACTGAGATTTCCTCTGCTACTATACTATACTCCACTTTTACCTTTCTGCCCTTACCTACCGTCCTAAGAAGACCCTTTTGCCCCCTCTCCCATCTTATATGCCATAAACTCTCCACTTTTGTTTCACAAAATAATATGAATTATTTTAAATTGTATATCTAATAAATAATATTATATTAATAAAAAAATTATATAAAACATTAGATGCAATCCAAAGATTTTATAAAATATTACTCAGGTAATATGATGAAAAAAGAATAACATCATATATATAAGGATAGATGAAGTAGATGGATCAAAGAAGATTTTGATGAAAGCAACATATATATACCATAGTCCTTAGGGTAGTGAGTGTTATATGGAGCGTGGAGGGATTCCAGGATGGATCGTAGAAACTGCTTGTGTGGGTGTGTTGTTGATACATATAGAGAGCATTGATTAAATTGCAGAGAGAGAAGAAAAAGGGCATGTTTAAGGGTCACCATCACCTGGTAGTTGTGTTGGTCCTGCCAAAAGGAAAACAATTAGAAAACAAAATGAACAGACATAAAAGCAAACATGTTTCTCGTACATGTCCCACACTCCCACCTTAGTAAACACACACCTCTCTCAGCTGTCCTCCAACTCTGTCACCTATCTATCGCATTTTTCACAAATCATCATAATATTATTCCTATAATTCTATCTTCTCATTACAATTATGCACTTGAGTTACTTATCATACA
>NC_029792.2:19622035-19634576 GCF_000816755.2 Arachis ipaensis
ACCAATGCACTTCTCGTTTATCTTAAAGTTGGGCAGAATTGACCACCTGCGAGTTAAAAACAAGGTTTCGAAAATCAGACCGATAGAGTTAAAGATTCAAAGATTCAACTAAGTTCAACCGAAATTAATTTGGATATAATAAAATAATAAAAATGTTAGATGAACAAGTATTTTATAATTAAGTACACAACCAAGTCTTATTATACTTTAATGAACATTTCAATATATTTTTACTTTCATCTTATTTAGGACGTTAATATACATATTTATTTAGAGTTTTTGTTGTGCCAATAAACTATTGAACAAACTTGATTAAATTTGATTATAAAAAAGATTTGATTATGTAATATCTCTCATAAAATAATATATTTATGTATGAAATATATATTTTTTATAAAATAATTTTTTTGTGTTTTATTATTTTAAGTTAATTGATTGCTAAAAATTAAACTCATTTAATCAATTTACTGATTCGCTCATAACTAATTTTTAACTTAAACCAAACAACGTTGTGATCGATTTTCCGTTAAGGAAAATACTATTTGTACATAAAAATTAGTCACTAAAATCAGTCATCAATGTATTTGTATATAAATATATGTATGGTTTAATTTATTTTTAATGTGTATTTATATTTCAACATATATTTTATACCGATGGCTGATTTTAGTGGCTGATTTTGGTGTACACATAGCATAACTTGTCAGTTAATTCAATTGAAGCGACTAATTTGGTCCGATTTCTAAAAGCATGGTTAAAAACACACACAAAGATAAATGAATACTCATATCATATATTGATATTACTCATATTAGAATTGAGTAAGCATAATGCACAATTACTTAGAGAGTATCTTTATTACCTTTTTGTGAATGTATGGTGTGGATATATATATTTTGTTATTTGAGAAACACCAAGCAGACAAGGAACTTATAAGTCATATTCAAAATACAAAAGCAGATTAATTACTTGTCATATTTGTAGTGTCCCTTTTTATGTCTCTCCAATTAAATAATATAATACATTTGTCAAATTTATTGATAAAGGTAAAATTAATTTCTTTCATTAATTTAAATGTCATAAATATGTTAGTGAATACATATATTGACACATTAATATTGTGAGAACATTTCGAAATCCAGATAGTACTAAGAAAAATTTGAGTTGGGAGGCAAGTTCAGTTTGGTGATTAAGAGGAAGCATACCAAACTGAAACGTGTCACAGCCCATACAAGAGATGAAGTGGACCCCGTGGGGATATGCACGAAGACAACCCAACAAGAAGTTAGGAGTCACTGGTACCGTGGTACTAGAATTCAAGGGCTTCTACATGTGACATCAAAGTTCAAACCATCTTTTGCTCATACTATGAAGTATGAACCTTCAAAGATCAACATTGTTGGATTTGTTGTAAAGACATTTTACTCTCTTGTAGTTATGTTATTTTGGCCCCATGACTGGGTCCTCGAGATCTTGTTTTCTGTCTGATGTGTAAGGCTGTAACTGTAAGCCATAAATCGCAGGTATGTTTGGATAACAGATCCTGAAAGAAAAAAGGATTAAAAAATAAATGGCCAATTTTGTTGGAACAGTATTTTATATTTGAAAAATACTCTTGATTATTGGGATTTCTCGTGATTCAGCTTAGATAAAAGAAGAGGACAATTATTAATAAAGGAAAAAGTACTTTTGCAGTTTTGCCCATCTTTTATTAAATTTATTTTCATTAGAAACATAAAAATACGCCAAAAAAATGATGTTATTTACGAGGAACTGACAGTATCAGCATTTGGGTCGATCATGGAACCACTCTTGATTCTTGAATAAGATAAATCAACTTCAACTCGAAAAGAACCCACCGGCAGCTCTTACAATTCAATAAATGCATGTTATTGGACTTTTATTTCAAACATCCTAAGAAAATAAATAAACAAAGCTATGCGCTGGTATGGATTTTGATAAATACATGTTACAACATATGTACATTATTCGCTCTGGGCATGGGGTAACTAATGTAATGCAACAAAACTTTGCTAAGTGACAGTAAAAAATATTTAAGTATCAATTGCAGTATTAGCAAATGCGACACTTCTAGGGAGAACGAATGATGCACACAACATCCATTTTCCGGGCGCCACAAGTCGTACACGTCGCATTTCTACGTTGACTGCGACCTCTAGCAGGGCAATTCTTATTCTCTGCACCACAAGAGTTTCTTCGTTAACATGCTTTTATGTTTGTTGCAAGGTATATGTATGACTAAATAAACAAAAGGAAGCATAGGGAAAAGAAGAAACAGGTCACACGCATTCAAGAGTGACACAATGGTAAAATTCCCAGTCATTTGGTGTTGAGTCTGATCCAATGACTGCACAAAAATATATACAGATAAAATACCAGCAACTTACCTCGTGAAAATCAAATTCCGGATCTTGCGCTTTGGAGAATCCATAAACATGGATCGTTGGCAAGTTACATTCCGTGTCCTTGGGTCTGTCTTTGTATATTCCCCTAAATGCATCTGCAGTAGAAGAAAAGCATCTAGAAGTTAATCAAGGTGTAAAGAGTTAACCAGATTTAAGTTATAACACTTACATACAAAGTAGGGTCGATCAAATTAGATGAGTGACATATATTTGGATAGATTAAAGGAACATGAGATATATATATATAAAAAGTCACAGTGATCCAGTCATGAAAGGCAACCTAGAAATTCTGCAGCTTCATTTGGCAAGTTCATAACCACTTGCGTGATTGATTGAGCTTTATCACTGGCATACATAGCCCTAATGAACCTTCTCCCATCCATGTTAAAGACCTAGAACAACAGATTAAGAAAAATATTGTTACTGTACGCTGATTCAAGTGTAACTTCTGCCTTGTTTATTAATCAACATGTGAAAGTACACTAATAATGGGTATAGTGCATAGTTTTTAATCATCACTCAGTCACATCATTGTGTAGCACACAAATAATACTTCAAATCCTAAATAGACACTTTGAAAATTCCTGCTTATGTCCGCACTTCTTACCTGCTAATCCATATATAAATATTTTCAGCACTTCTACATTAACCAAGAAATGGCATCTATATATTCCATGGAGCTGCTTCCTTTTTATCATTTCGTGTGTAAAAGTTCATGAAACATATTCGAGAAGATAACCACTTAACAAGCAAGCTTACCTCAATCTTCCTTTCAAGTTTGTTTAGAACACTATTTCTTTCCAGATACTCCACTGCAAATGGGTTTAGATCATTAGCGAAAACATGCTTAACTATCTTTGCTGCAGATATGGCCAAGGGACCAACTCCAGAAAAAACATCACCTGTCAATATGATTTTATAACGTTATTATTATTATTAAGTAGTCATGAATTTTATCCAAAAAAAAAAAACCCTATCATTAAGTCAACATACAGAGAATGCTCTAACAAGTCACCAACTAAAGATAAAAAGAGAAGTTATTGCATGGAAAAGGACAAAGAAAAGGAAAGTCTTTGAAGCAACAGCAACACTTTTGTGCTGTCTGTTTTATGCAGGTCCACTAATTGTTGCTTAGTTTTTATTTTCCTTGAGACTTTCAATGTCATAAAGACTTCAAAGTAATTTTACTGTTCCCATTTTCCAGGAAATCATAAATTCAAGCAAATGTCATTTAAAAAATTAATTGATCTCTTAAATATTAGAAGCTGCTTGACTACACACTATCCAGCTACCAACAACGGGCTGTCTAGCCATCCAAGACTTCTACACCCACTCACAAAATAAATCAGTTCTTCATATGCTTAAATCTATGTAAACCAGCATGTAGCACTAAAATAACCTGAGCCCATAAGTTGTGAAAAGGTTAAATCTCACAGACAAAATTCAATTCCAAGACTTTCTCACTGATCTCATTCTCACAGCCATACTGTTTAGCAAATCTGCACCAAGACCCAAGTAGCACTATCTAATTGTGTCACCGTTAAGCACTTTTGATATTCAAACATTTGTTACAAACAATCAAATTTCATCATTGGTAGCTGACATCAGATTACGCTGAACAGCCAAATTTGTTCAAAACATAGGATCAAATGATACAGAAACTGAAATATAACATAAGTAGGCTGGTATATAATCTAAAGAAATAGATACATACAGACAACATCTTTCCGTGTAAAACCACTCAGAAGCCTTTGTCTTTCAGTTGCAAGCCTAGAACTCCAGTATCTGCATAGTAAAAAAGAAGCAAATTCCAGGTGTTTACTATGTTAGGAGATAGAGAGCTATTACATTGACATGAATTGAACAATTTTTAAAGCAAGTCTTCCAAAATATTCTGTACTGGTCAGTGATGGAAATAGAGCATACACTGTTGCTAAGTCAACCTGAAAGCGTATTCCGTTCTCAACAACTGTGGTAACTAGAGAGTGGTTTCCTGCTAGAACCTCAAGCTGCATGGTCCTGTATTCATTATGAATGGAATCAATCTTGTTCACAACTGTTTGTATCTTTGGCTTATTTTTATCCAGCACAACCTGAATATGATAGTATGTGTTAACATGATTAAGAAATTTTATGATGTTCTAGGTTACACATTTAACTTGATTGGCAAAGATATTTCTATACAAAGAACCTTTGCTATGAGTGTTTTGTATGGTAAATGTTCCTCTCTCAAATTCAGGTGTGCAATGTGACCAACGGTCTCAAAAGCTGAAGGAACAACCACACCATCAGGTAGCAAGACCTCCAGGATCTGCAACAATAATACAGGACTGACTGACTGAGAATTTCTTTTTTCACTCACAATTTGAAGTTGAATAAAGAAATTCAATAGTTTCTTTTTTAAAAGAACATATCTTCTAGAGATCATAATACAAATTTGAAATTAAAAAGTAAACATCGTATGGAACACAGGGCAAAACATATTATTTTATTTTTGAAGCACAGATATCATTTATGTAAACCATGAGGGTGAAAAGAGAATTTCATCTCCCACGACAAGAGAAAGAGAAAAATATTTACATATGAAAAACTGAACACAGATACACACAGCACAGGCTAAAAGATATTTATATTTACAACAGTGGATAACTGGATATCCTTGGTCTAATTACCTCATTCATCTGCCAATAATCATAAAACAGAGTCAACTTGCACCTAACTAGCTCAAAAGTCAAATTTGCACTCTTTTCGGCATACTCCTTTAATACGGCCTGAAGACAGGAAACGTAAACCATGTCAAAAGTGAATGGGTAAAATGTCAGAAACAAAATGTAATAATAATACACAAAAGACAGATATGAATCTACATATGATTATCCCATTTAAAACTACGAATAGCAAGATGGAAAAGTTTGACCAATATCAGGTAACAAATATCCAAACATTAATGTAATTTTTCAACTGTTTTGTATTCACTTTCATGCTAGCACAATTAAACTGAACTGGCGTAAATAACATCGACACTAAGGTCCTCAAGGATTAACAGTATAAATTCCCCACATCAGCATGAAGCTAAAATTGCACGAAGGACTAGATGGCTTGTACAATCGTACAAAGCATACCAAACACAAAACATCATATGAGATTAACATACATGCTTTCAGATGCCTAGTACCATAGCATCACAATGCTATGCCTAAAGCCCTGTTTGTTATGTTGTATAAGTATATACTACATAACTCATTTTTATTATATCTTGTTTGGTGTGAGGTGTGATATATGTGATAGGATTAAGTTACTCGGCTAACCTATTCGGCTGGTATCAATTTACAAGAAGCAATGCATACCAAAGCATAGCATCAATAAACTACTACAAAGACCAACATCACTTGGTAAGAACCAACATATCAACAATCATATTCAAGTCTTCTGAAACAGGTAAGAACTAGTGCCAGAGCTTTCTTTCTGTAATGCTCAAACCGAATTAGTTAGATTGCAGATACTAATAATAATATGAACAAAATCAGATATAAAAAGCAGTTGCAAAATGCTTGTTTGTCACAGAACTCACAGAAACAAAAGAGCCACACACACACCACCTTGATAGCCTCAGGCAAGTCTTGGACGCCGCGACCGGCGTACCGTTCATCCAGCAACAGCAACCTCGTGGAGCCCCTCCACTTCTCCCTCCCAAACTCCTCCTCAACCAAATTCCCCAAAATACCCCCTCCATTATCGTCCTCTTCAACAACCTCCACCGTAGCAAAACCGTTCTTCCCCGTGCGCCTCTCGACTTTCACCTCCTCCTCCTCCTCCTCCTCCTTCTTCTTCTTCTTCCTCTTCGGCGGCCTCGATATCTTCGCCAGGTTCCTGAACTTCACGAAGCCGCGCGTATTGAACGTCCTTGCGAGCTTCTCTCTGTACAGAACGGGGCTCAAAACGTCGCCGTCTCCCTCGGCTTGGCCGTAAATCCGTCGCTGCAACGACACGTGTCCTTCTTCTCCTCCTCCTGATTCTCCGGAGGTAACTAGCGAAGCAAGGTCGGGATCGAGGTCATCACCGGGGACGCGAGCGATGTTGCGAACACGAGGCCAGTTGAGGAGGTGGCCGCGGAGGCGAGTCTCTAAGGCGGAGCAGTGGGCGGAGGGGACGCGGAGGGCGGAGAGGTGGAAGACGCGAGTGAAGGCATCTTCACGGAGGGTGAGAAGGGCATCGTTTTGGGGGCATTGAAGCGTTGGAACGGTTCCTTTGTGGAGGGAAGGTCCGTATAAGATTGGATTGGGATTGGTGGATGAGAAGCGGGTGAAGGATATGGAAATGGGAATTAGGGAGAGGGAGTGTTTGGGATTTGTAAGAGGAAGGAAAAGGAGCTTAGTTGGAGGGGGGAAGTGAGTCCTTAGGAATATGCTCCCTGCTGTCTTCATTCAGAATCAACTGCGTCTGTGTTTCTGTTACTACTCCCGATTCTATGAGCCTATGAATATGGTTGTAGTTTCAGCCCAAGTGAGGATGATGTTGCGGTCAAGTTCTGAAAATCGAATTGGTCATCGAACCACTTTAGTTACTGATTTATTGGTTTATTGATTCAATCGGTTCAATCGTGATTCAATCAAAATAATTATTTGATAATAAAATAATAAATAAAATATAAATAAACACATTAAAACATAATTATAATTTACTTTATATATATATATATATATATATATATCAACAAAATGTTATTGATAGCTAAATTCATTGTTTGCATTCTCTTACAGATTATATAACTTGGTTTATTGTACAAACAAGAAAACCTCATTTCAAAACATATGCACAGAATAACGGAAGGATAGGACAATGCTAATACAAACTGGAATTTTTGCACTAAAAGGCCTCTTCAAACCCACACATTCAACACATTATTAAAAAAAACACATACCTTGCATTAAATCAAGCAAACATTTCAATTTGTCTTGATATAAGTTCACTCAGTTCTAAGAATACAGTCAAATTCTTCAGAAACATATTTTTAACAAAAGAAACATAAACCAAATAAGCTCTTTTACAAAATTAGCATAAACTCACAAGCTCTAATTTAATAAGATGATCACATGGGTAAAACCAAGGTTCTGAAAACCGGACCGGTCATCAAACCGCTTTAATCACTAGTTCACTGGTTCATTGGTCCAACCAGTCCAACCGGTGGTTCAACTGGAGAAACCGTTTTAGAATAAAATAAATAAATTATAAAGGACCAAAGATGAGGGTACTCCAAGAACTCCTATTAGATGCAACAGCATTCAACATTATCACATATTCTCACACACACATACAAAGCCTTAACTCAAAGAACAACCACAGCAAGTGACTTGGAAAGAAAATGTAAACACCGAAACAATCCCAAGCATACAGAACATGTGAATATTATTATAGCAAACATAATAATAAAATAGCTCTTCTAATGCGTCTCCGAAAATATCCCAAATCAAGAAAACTACATAATCTGATCCACTTGATTCAGAAAGCTACATATATTAGAAAAATTAAGAATCAACTAAAAGAAAAAGAAAAGGAAGGCCTGGTTGATTCGATTCAATTGCCTGAGATGAAGAATCAAACAGGGCTGAGAAGCTCAAGAGTTTAAATGTTAAACCTCAATATTCAAATAACATGACTCCATTATTGTTATTATTACACCCTTCTAATGTCACAAACTCAATATATATTATAGTCCGTTGACACTTGTGTATTCACAACTTGGCCCCATCATTCTGATTCATACCTTAAGTAGAAGAAAAAGTCCCAATAAGCTTTCGCTACAATTTTATCCAGAGAGTTGGGGTTTTGGTTCGGAGTTCATGCCAATGATAATGACGAGAGGGATGAATCCGTGAATCAGTAACATAGGCAGTGCAAATTTTAACAAAGTTCACCACAATGATTAACAACAACAAAAAGCACTGAAGGAACACTCAGTAATATAGACAGTGCAAATTTTAACAAAGCTCATCACAATTATTAACAACAACAAAAAGCACTGAAAGAACAGTGAATCAGTAACATGGGCAGTGCAAAGTTAAAATTTAAAAGTTATCAATTTAAAATTTACCATCAAATACAATTAGTGAGCAAAGCCAATCAATCAAGCACTGACTAAGCATTCTGTTCTGATTCTGTGACTGGGAAGCAACAAATTCAGCAACAAATTCAAGTTACAGCAACAAATTTAACAAATCCTAGTAAAGTCCCGATTTAAAGCAAAAAGGCAAATTTATTTATTACCAATTCAGCAACATGCAGAAATACAGGGACAAGGGAAATCTGGAAAAGAGAGAACACTAAACCAAAACATTAACCAATAATCACAAAACACTAAACCTTCACCCAGCAATTACAAACAAAGCCAGCAATTACAAACATTAGCACATTATAAAACAATCCAAAACACTAAACCTTCACCCAGCAAAACCAGCAACTACAAACAAAGTCATCAGTAAATTTGAACAAAAAAATTAAAAGCCATCAGCAACTAACCAAGGTTCTGAAAACCGGACCGGTCATCAAACCGCTCTAGTCACTGGTTCACTGGTTTATTGGTCCAACCGGTCAAACCATGGTTCAACCGGAAAAACCGTTTCATGATAAAATAATAAGTAAATTATAAATAAACATCATAAAATATCTTTCAAATTTAAAACCCTACACAAACTATCACCAACTAAATGTAATTAATCATCAAAATATGCAAAATAATTGCAGTGCACAAGTTAAAGATAGACAATATTACCTTAATGTAATTGAGTCAAAAAGTAAAACAAAACAGGCTCTTTTAATTCTTTTATGCTTGTAGGCTTTAATATAATCATTAATATAATCATTATCATACAGAGGAAATTTCTTGAAGGAATTTATGGCAACCAAAATAGGCCCTGCTTTTGTCTGAATTGTACAAGATATGATTAACAAGGTTAAATATTGAAGTTAGTTAATCAAACCAAACAAGAATATTTCCCAGTTGTCTCACTAAGTCCAGCCAAATGGAAAAAACATCAGTGTGTACTATCGTAATTCTAGATCATATCTTACTTTCGCATCAGGCAGTGAAACAACAGACTCAGTTCCAGAAGATGTTGTTATCGTCACCAGCTCCTAATTCCCATTTGAAAGTTGAAGCCAACACCGAACCTTTTGAAATAACGAACTTCAGAAGTAAGGCAAAGAAATAGAAAATTCTAAACTATCCATGTCTTACTAATAATGAGAACAGAAAAACTCAATCTCTTAAACTCAATAATTACATCAGTTATCCAACTAAATAATTGGATCACAGTTATCATAAACTGATTTCAAAGCCTAGAAGCAGAGTGAAATTAAAAACATGAAGCATATAATAAATCAAAAGATCACCAATTGCAATTTTTTTAATAAGAACAGAAGTTAAGAACAATGAAAAATGAAGAAAGATTAACATTTTTCAACCCAATTTTAACAAAGCTCATCACAATGATTAACAACAACAAAAAACACTGAAGGAACAGTGAATCAGTAATATGGGCAGTGCAAATTTAAAATTTAAAAGTTATCAATTTAAAATCTATCATCAAATACAATCAGTGAGCAAAGCCAATCAGTTATGATTCTGTGACTAGGAAGCAACAAATTCAGCAACAAATTCAAGTTACAGCAACAAATTTAACAAATCTTAGTAAAGTCCCGATTTACAGCAACATGCAAAAATACAGGGAGAAGGGAAATCTGGAGAAGAGAGAACAGGGAAGCGATGGTGCAGGGACTCACCAACGGTCGACGGCGAGTCAGCGACCACCCCACGGAAGGCGACGAAGCAAGAGACAACCCCACGAGTTGCTTCGGCCGCCGGCGACGAGACAGGCGAACCACGAGATGCCAGTGACTGAGACGAGACTCGAGTAACACTAGGAGGCAGAATCGAGCAGAGACAACCACGGACGACGAGCAGCAACCAACGCGCACAGCTCGAGCACTCACTGGCGGAGGGAGACGGGAGCAGCCGAGCATAGAGGAGAGAGGTGAGATGCGAGCACACGACGCGGAGGATCCGGCGAGAGGCCCGAGAGCACGAAGACGGTAGTTCTTGAGTGCGACGGACCGCGGCAGCAATCTCCCACTCCGACAGACGGCGACGACGATTGGTGGAGGCTGCTAGGGTTTGCTTTCTTTGGTGGAGGCGAGGGCATTTGCTGTAGGAAAGAGTTGGAGAAGTGGGGGATAAGTGGATAACACGTGCAATCTTTTCCCTTTCAACAAAGGAAACGACGTCGTTTTTGTAAACCGGCTGGCTTCCGGTCCGGTCTGACTGACCGGTTACCGGCCGGTTTAGCGGTTCTCGAGCGGTTTTACATATTCGACCGAATCGTTTTCTTTGTCGGTTCCCGGTTGAACTGGTTCGACTGGCCGGTCTGGTCTGGTTTTTAAAACATTGCAACTAACAGAGCCATCGAGCCATCAGTAACAGAGCAAAGAATTGAAAGCAACAGACTAATAGAGCCATCGAGCCATCAGTAAATTTGAAAAAAAAAATTTACAGCCATCAGTAGCAGACAATTAAAATTTACAACACATTACAAAAAAAAATGGAACAAAAATTGAATAACAATTTCAGAACTTCAAACGAAGAAGAAGACCGAACATTCAGAAATTAAAAGGAAGAAGCGGAGGCGAAGAATTGAAAGCAAGGCCACTAACCTGGGTTCCGTGCCGAGAAGCTAGCGAAGATAAAAACGACGTGCCGAGCTACCTGGGGAAGAGGAAGATGAAAACGACATGCCAGCGAAGATGAAAACGACATGGGGAAGAGGAAGCAACGGCGGCGCTGAGGACCTGGGGACGGTGGCGGCGATGAAGGGCTAGGGTTTTCCTTGGCTTCAGAGGTCTCCAGGGAGTGCACGAATGATTGGGGAAGAAAGGGGGGAGGGTTGGTTCACGAATGGTTCTGCTTTTGTTTTTTTTTTTCTTTTTTTTTATTTGCGTCGTTTTATTCGAACCGGCCAGTTCAGTGGTTTTCAAGCGGTTTTCTTTCCAACGGTTATAAGTATTGGACCGGATCATTTTATTGCCGGTTCCAGGTTGAACTAGTTCGACCGGCCGGTCCGCTCCGATTTTCAAGACCATGGGTAAAACCCGCGACACTTCAAATTCACTGTAGACAACAACAACAATAAAAGAGTGCATAAAAGATATCATCTTAGTCCAATTTACTTCGTACAAAGGAATAAAATGTAACAAGCATAACTTTGACATTAACCTGGAGACGGTCTCAAGAAACATGCCAGGACGTACTGGATGTGACTTCCTTCCTGTCGCACTCACCTGATTATAAGGAAAGTTATACATGTTATGTCGCTATAATTTGCATTCATGCATAAAACTTAGGGTGAGTATGTTAACAGAATCAAGATGGGGGAGAATGTTTCATAGATGAGATTTGTGTATAAAATTTTAAATAAGTTCTCACACAGAAAGAGTATATAATCCGAAGGGCTGACCGGTAGAACAGAGTTGGCGCTAGCAGAACAGTAGCTGCGGGATGGAGGTAGGAGGCGAGACCGGTGACAGTGGTTTTGAAGCTCAAATGATGGTTGCACGATGGAGGGAAAGAAAGTTGCGACGGTGACTTCAAAGCTCGAAGTTGCGATGGCAGCAGTAGCAAGCCGGTGGTTGGACGGAAGTCAGGGAGTGAGGGAGGAGCTTGATGACGATGAGAGGAAGGAGCAACTCAAGGTCAAGGGTGATGGGGGAGTGCTGCGCATTTTGCCGTTTTGGAGTGAGGGTTGGGTAATGCCGTAATGGTTAGGGTTCCTCAATCCAAGTGGCGCCGTTTTGGCAAAAATTCAGAAAATCAGCCGGATTCGGTTCGGTTCGACCGACCGATTCGATGGTCTAATACCGATTTTTGAAACTGTCGGTTTTAGCATTTGTCCGAGTCGTTTTTTCCATCGGTTTGCGGTTCGATCGGTTTGACCAACCGATTCGAACTGGTTTTCAAAATCTTGGTTATGGTAGTGCGGTTTCTAAACTTTCTATACAGAGTAATTTTTCATAACTCTTAATATTTGTATTAAATAAATAATTTTTTAATAATTAAATCTTAAAAA
>NC_029792.2:19636056-19639416 GCF_000816755.2 Arachis ipaensis
CAAAAAAATCTCCTTTATATATAAAAGGAGAAGTCCCAATAATCGACAAGTGCCATATTTCAATGGTTGACACATGTACAAAATATTTTTTTTTTTTTATCTCAAATGCACTCAAATGAGGACAACTAACACAAAATTTGATGGATAAAAAATTTCTAGTTGTCAACAACGTTTTCTTTCAAATGTGCTTATATTTTTTTGGTGACTTTCAAATGTGCTTATATATATACACGCATACATTCACTTTGATTTGTTTACAAAAAAATTAGATCCTTTGTCGGAGTAAGAGAGAGTATATCATTTGGTGATCTAAAAACAAAAATCTCATTAAGATGACGGAATTTTATGACTATCTAGGTGATATTAATACAAAGAAGTTTTGGTGGAGCTTCAAAATTTATGTCATTAGGATATGAAAACTTCCAAGCAAGTTTAACGAGAAAGAAGTGCAAAGTATTGAGATGATCTTGCAAGATAGTAAGGTAAGTATTTTACATATGTAGAGCATTTAAAAAAATAAAAATTATTTACCTAGAGTGTCTTATTCATACCGTTTTTTGTATTTTTGTAAAATGCTAGGGGAATAGGATGATTACTTCAATACCTAAGGCACTGGTCCAAAAGTGGAGTGGTTTGATTGTTCAGTTCCAAATGTATGCCATGAACAATTTTATTGTTGTAAAGAACACAGAATAGCACAAACAATCCCAAATTAGTGGATACTGACATTTTCACATAGGACAACAGTAAATCATATTCAAGAACTAAGCTTTTCGCTAGAAGCCTTTAGATTCAGAACCATAGTTGAGATTCTCAACACTGATAAGAATCAACAGAGCGATTTATTTGGTATGTTCCACTCCTAATCGATATAAATAATCTTTCTATTTATACAGTTGGAATGTTCAGGGTACATTTTAATGTTCCTTTCCTTTTTTTTTTTTGAAGATGTGATTGCGGAGGTGGTTAGTAAAGAGGACTCCAGGGACTTGCTTATCACTAAGGGAAAAGAGACTAAACATTTGATAGTTGTTTTGGAAGACTTAGAGTATATATTACATACATTAACTTTGCTATATTCTTATTACAATTTTTTTGGTGATTTTTTTTTTCATTTGCAAAACACTTGGGATGCATCTCTCACCTGATTTGGTAATTTTTTTTATAGGCACAACAAGATTGACTGCATTTTGTTCGGAAAGATGGTTAATCAAATACTCCCACATCTTGAGGCTGGAACAGGGGAACCTGTGATTGTTCTGCTACAATTCATCAAGGCTATACGGTGGAATTGTAACGATCTACAATTTTGAAAATATAAATATAAATAAGTCTATGTATATAAAGCTATGTGAATATATACTTTTATGGTTAAATGATTTAAAACAAAGTCTCTTTTTGATTTCTTAATTAAAGTATCAGTTCGTATTCACGAAGGCTCAATATTAAATAAAGATAGTATTGAATAAAAAGGTTTAGAAGTAAGTAACGCCTGAGCTTTTAGTGCGATCATGAGGTACTAAAAGTTAGGGTGTTACAGGAATGGTATATCCTGCATGATTGTTTTACATTAATCTGTGTTATGAAAATATTTGTTCAAGTATGTTTTTTACCAATATATCATAATGTCAAAATACAGGATAAACTTCTCTACAAAGCCACTTTGAGGTGTCAAAGATTCACATTAACTCACAGCTAAAAGAGATTGAGACTTTTAGGAGCAGGTTCGTAGAGCCATAATTCTGTTATGTATTTTTAATGCTTGCCATTTTGTTGTGGTGCTTGAGGCTCATAAAAAAAAAAGAAACTATATGCAAGTTCATAAGCATGAGTTGTACCAAAAGGGTTTATACATACATATGTGGACCGATTGATAGATAGATAAAGTGAATTAAAAAGGTTCCATCAATATAAAAAAATATATGCATATTCATATAATAATTAGTTACTGGAATATTCAATTTCTTATAATAAAATAATTAAATCAAGGAAACTAATTTTTTAAATCTGTTCTAGGTTATTTAGTGATGCACCAGCAACTTCTTCAGTCAGGATTAGCCAGAACTCATCACAAAGCGGATGGTCTGCTGTTGATGAACTAACACAAGGTGATATAGCAATGAAAACTATTGAACAAGTGCTTAACTGTGAAAAGGTAAATACTTTCACTATGTGATGCTATTTTCAAGATTTAGGAAGATAGTTTTTTTTTCATAAACTAATATTTTGTAGGAAGGACCCGCTTGAATTGCTGGAACCATTGTTGCTATTAACGTTGGTAAGAAAGATTGGTATTACAAGTCATGTAGAAACTGTCTGAAGAAAGTGGATACTCCCATTGGAGATAAATATGAGGAGTGTGGCAAGTGTGGCCACATCCATGGAAGTGATGCACTCAGGTGACATTTATGGCTATGTTCCTACAAACCATTCTCATCCTAAAAGTGTTAATTAATTATGAATATATAATCAGATTCAAGCAAATAATGGCTAACTTAAATTATATATTATTTGTTTCCTTATTGCTGAGGATGAATAACAGGTTCAAGATTGAAGTGATGGTGTATAATGGTACTGGAAGCATTAGTTTACTACTTTGGGATAGAGAAATGGTGCAGTTGTGCAGTATGCAAGCAGAGTAGATTAGGGAGCAAGAGGTACATCTTGCTTAATTCGAAATAGTTAGTCAAAATAGTATATAAAAAGTTTGGCTGAGTAATGTATATTTGTGCAGTCCGACGGTGATAATGAGTATCCATCCACTCTTAATAACATAATAGACAAAAAACTGCTACTTAAGCTAAATGTAAAGTTTGCGAATATAAAACAGTTTGTCCATATTTATACTGTGATGAAAATATGTGATGATGAAGAGATTATTGAAAAGAACACGCAAAGTGTGCTATCAACTGAACCATTCACTAACAACACTGTATGTCCAATTATTGTTTATTTGCTAAACTATTTTATATTGCTTTCCATTTGAGATTATGCTTATAATCTATAACTAAGAAATATGGTGGATTTTGGGTAGGAAGGTGGGTGTAGCAACTTGGTGCATGTTTCAGGGGATGTTGTTAATCTCGAGAATGATTGTGATCCTGAGTATAATCTGGTATGTGGTGGAGTATTCGTCGCTTTTCAAAAATAGCTTATGCCTTCATGATATGTTTACATAAAAATTATGCATGTATGTGTTGATGTTTATGGTCTGTTATATCTATCTTTATCTAGGATGTTATAGAGGAATCTATTTCAAGCCTCAAGTGTAAAACACCAGCAAAAAGAACTTCCCAACAGCTTGAAGTGTGTCTCCCAATTTGTGAATGAGACTGATGAAGATGGTCAGTTATCAACTAA
>NC_029792.2:19640602-19647952 GCF_000816755.2 Arachis ipaensis
GACGGGGGATGGAGAATATTGATTGTTTGACAGTATTTGCTGGAAATATTTTGTACTTTGGTTATTTTGAATGACTAATTTGATTGGTAGAGAGCTTTGAACTTATGGTATGTATTTGGATTTCATTAGTTAGTTACTAAGGCTAGAAAGCTTTGCATATTGTCTATGTTTTGGATTAGTATTTTGGTATTAAACGTGTTGCCTTGGAATATCATCGCTATTGATTATTACATGAATAGCTAGTTATATGATTGTGATATTTTGACTTACCAAAAAAGAGTAGGAATTAACTAGCATATATATTAATAATATTAGAAAGATATTAATAATAATATCAATATTAGATGGATATTAATAATAATCTCAAGATATAGAATCAAATAGCATATATATACCATATTGTATATACACGGGTCTGAATTTGAATTTGACAAAATTTGGTAGTGAATTGGTATTATTCACGAACATAGAAAAGGTAAAATAATTTTGAAAGGAATGAATTCAATTTGTATTATATTAAAATATATTTTATACACTTCTTTCTATGGTATGGATTCAATGTGATATACAGTTGTATGGGATCAACTAAGGATTAAAATCAATGTGCATTTATATAAAAAAAGTTTAAATATGAGTGGAAGAAAGTACGTCTTGAGTCATTATGGAGCTCTAACTTTTTTTGAGCCAGTCCTAACTATTCTGATGATATGCATTGACAAATTATATTGGATATGTTAGAAAGTTAAAAAAAATCAAATATTGTCCTGAAAAAATTTTATGAGACCTCAAAGCAATAGAGTATATAAGAGAGAGATATGTAATAGAAAATTTGACATCTAGGATACAAGAGTGACTGTATTTGGTGATGAAGGAATGTCACGTTAGAGGAAAAATTCCAATAGCCAAAATGAGTCGTGAAGAGACTAGAGAATTCAGTGTATCATAATAGTGTGGAAGTGGACATTACTTGCAAATGTTGAAAACAGAATAAATATGATTATAGATCTAAATATGGATTTCATTTGCTAACAATAAAAAAAAAGTTTCTTTTTAATAGATGTCTGTGCCGATAATCAAAAGTGATAAAAAAAAAAAGCAAATAAGAGTCTGCAACACATAGTGCAGAAGAGGAAAGAAATATATATTTAAGAGAGTTATTGAAAAAATTTAGATCATTATCGAGCCCTTAAAGATGCATTGGAATTGTATAATAATTTAAATTATAGGATATATAATCGCTAAATGCAACAGAGAAAGCTTATTTTAAAATCTTAAAATTTCAAAGTTTGAAAAGGTTGAAGTTGACAATGTCATTATGTATATAAGACAAATTTTCTTATTTAGTATAAGCAAGAAGTATTCAATCTGAGAAAAATAAAGCCTAAAGCAAAGATGAGTCCTAAGAAGGCTATAAAATTGGTTATACAATAATATTATTGAAGCAAGAATTACTTCCAAAATACGAATAGATATTATAGATGATTAAATGTATACATTTGGGGTTGTTTTATATGAAAATATTTAACTAGATTGCAGTAAAAACTATCAAATGACCAATTAAAAAATTTATTGTGTTGTCTAATGTGAAAAGATGGATTGTCTATCTTTAAAAAATATCATTATCACGTTTGGTTATTAATATAGAGCCAAATGTGATAACATAGATTGAGCTAGATCAAATGGATACTTTTGTCATTATCGGCAAATTGAAAAACAAGTGAAGAATTAGGGTCTAAATATGGAGTTTTTTTTGTAAAAAAAAAAAGAGAGTCTACTCTCACATAAATGTCTGTGCAGATAAGCAAAAGTGATAAAAAGCAAATAAGAATATGCAAGACAAGATGCAGGAGAGGCAAGAAATAATTTAGTTATTGAAAAAATATGGATCATGATCGAATCTCTATAGATGCATTTGAATTATATAATATTTTGAATCATAGGAGAGATAATTGCTGAGTGCAAGAGAAGGTAAGAGAGAAAGCTTATTTTAAAATTTGGACATTTTTTAGTTCAAAAATGTTGAAGTTGACAATGTCATTATGGATACAAGGCAAATTTTTTTATTTATTATAAGTAAGAAGTATTCAACTTAAGAAAGATAAAGGCTGAAGTAAGGATGAGTCTTAAGAAGGCTATAGAATTTGTTATACTATAATAGTATTGGAACAGAGATTACTTGTAAAATAAAAATAGCAAGTATAGATGATTAAAGGTGTATATTTTGGATTATTTTATATGAAAATACTTAATTAGCGTGCAATAGAAACTGTCAAATGACCAGTTAAAAAAGTAATTTTGTTGTGTCTAATGTGCAAAATGATGGATTGTTTGCCTTTTTAAAAAAGATCATGGTCACGTTTAGTTATTAATATAGAGTCAAATGTGATAACATAGACTGGACTAGATCAGAGGGGTACTTTTGCCATTATTGGCAAATTAAAAAATAAAGAAAAAATTAAGGTCTGGACATTAGGAAGAAACACCGCACATGTTGAGAGACTAAAAAACGATTCAAATAGATTTGGTCAAAACATTACTAGTAAGTTGATCCTCTAAATATGATTCTGAAACTTCTTTTTAATTTAAATTATAGGAGACATAAACCCTAAAGTCAATAGAAGGATAAAAAAAGCTTATATTAAAAATTGGACAACTCTGAAATGAAAAAGATTGAACTTGACAATGCCATTGTAGAAACATGTTATATTATTATAAGAGAAAAATTGACTAATTTTTAACAAAGTATATATGAGTGAAGGTGCACATTTTGGGTTATTGTACATAAACTTTCTTCGATGATCTATAATAGAAACTGTATAATCACATAAAGACGTATAATGTGTGTCCCAATAGAAGTATGTAGATTGTTTGATGACCAGCAATAAAAGACTATATTAAAGTCAATATTTTTTAAAACTAATTTAAAAACTTAATAGATAAGAAACGGAAAAGTCTAAAACCAAACCAAATAAATATGTTTTTGAAAATTAGGTGATATATAAAATTAGAAGTTTGAATATGAAACATTGCCATTATATGATGCCAATATATTTGTGAGTGTACAAGCAAATGCTTAAAAATTTAAAAAACTGTGAAAAAATTATTGAAAATATCTATAATTAACTAAAGATATACTTAACAACTTTCATTTTATAGTTATTGGATAATTCTTCATACTATCAAAATAATTAAAAAATACTTAAAAAATATTAAAAGACTTTTTTGCCATCAAAAGGTAAACTTAGGTACTATTATATTATGGTTACTCTATAAGTTTTGTTTAATTCAAAGTTGAACTATGATAGGAAAGATATTGCAACCGAAGACAAGATGAGTCAAGAAGATTCTGTCGAATTTGTTATATCATAATAGTTTGAGAACAGGCATTACTTACAGAACTATTCAAGAGTTTACATAATTATAGATATAGATTTGGGGTTATTGTATAGGCCTAACTAAAGATATACTTAACTACTTTCATTTTATAGTTATTGGATAATTCTTCATACTATCAAAATAATTAAAAAATACTTAAAAAATATTAAAAGACTTTTTTGCCATCAAAAGGTAAACTTAGGTACTATTATATTATGGTTACTCTATAAGTTTTGTTTAATTCAAAGTTGAACTATGATAGGAAAGATATTGCAACCGAAGACAAGATGAGTCAAGAAGATTCTGTCGAATTTGTTATATCATAATAGTTTGAGAACAGGCATTACTTACAGAACTATTCAAGAGTTTACATAATTATAGATATAGATTTGGGGTTATTGTATAGGCCTATAGGATATTAGCTTATAATGGTAACTGTGTGACGAGCAAAAAGAAAAAGTTAGTGTTTTTCATTAAAATTATTGAAATTATTTTGATGGTCATAAGTATGAATTTGTGTCCAATTAAATATGTTAATAAACTCTAAGGATTAAGTTGAATAAAGATTGAATAAATTTTAGATACAAGTGATAAATAAAAAAGCTAATAATAAAGTTGGGCAGAATACTTCTAAGAAATAGGAAGGATCGCATTATGGGAGCCTAGTAGCTGAAACTTAATAAGATGATAAGGATACAAAAATAAAAGTTAGTGTAGTACAACTATAAATTGGTTATAATGACCATTGTCATTTTAAATCCCTTTAAAAAGTTATATATAACCGATATATATGTAGAAAATTTTATATATCTAAAAGAAATAGAACTAAGTCCATATTATGATATAGATAAGATATACAAATATGAAATATTAGCAAAAATAAAAAATTAATTAAGACAGTTCCACCAGACCAAATGTTATATTTTAAGTGACTATCTAAGTATATCTTACCATTCGTAAATAAAACTTCAAATAGAATAGTTATGCTAAGTGACTGAAATTCAGCATCTAACAAAAAGATAGGTTTTGCAAAGATATTCAGTATATACTTAGATATACCTCTCCAAGATAGGTTTCACCATCTAAAAAACGTAATGTTAACAATTTTATAATTGTCCATCATTCAACAACCTATTTAAATCTATTAACTTCATATTATACAATAGTCTGTATTCTTTAGAACATGGTTAGATTAAACAAGTATTTGATTAGTAAGTTAAGTGTATTTCTTATTTGAAATATATCAGAATTAATAAGACAAAAGGATTCTACACGATCAAAACATTACTTTTTCAAGTGATATTTATATCATATATATGAATGGGATATATACCAGATTTTTTAATATGTTGTCCATCAAGCGTGAAACTCTGCAAAAGTATGAATGGTATTATAAAGACAGAACTTTACATTGATGATTAAAAACAAATAAATCATATATATCATAATATAAAATGTGGATAGTTGTGCAAGAACAAAGCTAATCTTTTGATTACAGAGGAAAATACTATAGTAGAGACTTTACCATTAATGGTTTTAAAAGGGATGCATATATAGAAATATAATAACCCTGATACAACTCTAATAAAATTGACATGTAAGATATAAATGCTAATGAGAGATATCGGTGTCCTAAAACTATTGCTTCAATAAGTTTTGTGTCATGTCAGAAAAAGTAACAATATTTCACTAATACTAGTGAGCTGCCCGCGCTTCGCGCGGGATGCTTTGTTAATTACTTAATTGTATATACTGTTGTATAATTCATATGAGTTTGAATTGTTTTGGAATCATATTTACTATTAACTAAATCACTTGATATATATTGACTTTGAATATAATGTAATGTGTCCCAATTAAATACGAAAAAGTAGAACGATAATGTTTCTTTTTTTTTGGTATAGGATATATATTCCCTCGGTCGATATTTTTTTTTTCACTACTCACTCGAGCGCCGATGATGCATGTTCCCATAATCCCATTAACTAAATCACCGCAATGCTTTATTCAGTCATAGTATGTGGAACATGTTTTTATTTATCCATAGGAAAAGAACGGTAAATAGCATTACATTACCAAAGTGTTGGGTTTAATTTTATTTTTGCAAGCAGAATACTCGTGGTTTAAATTTGGGGTAAATATGTCACTTTTGAAGATAAATTTTGAATTTGAATACTTGCAATCAATTAATAAATTTCTCACCGCCAAAACTTTTTCCCTCTCCAACTCCCCAAGACACATGCATGACACATGACATCTTCTTCATCCATTTTTTTGGCATTTAGCAATTATTACCACCAACCCACATCAATAAGGATTTATTATCACCCACTCCTCTCTATTCCATTAAACACCCTCTTTTTGAAAAACAGATCTGACACTTATAAAAACAATTGACAAGTGATAAATAAAAAGGCTAATAATAAAGTTGGGCAGAATACTTCTAAGAAATAGGAAGGATCGCATTATGGGAGCCTAGTAGCTGAAACTTAATAAGATGATAAGGATACAAAAATAAAAGTTAGTGTAGTACAACTATAAATTGGTTATAATGACCATTGTCATTTTAAATCCCTTTAAAAAGTTATATATAACCGATATATATGTAGAAAATTTTATATATATAAAAGAAATAGAACTAAGTCCATATTATGATATAGATAAGATATACAAATATGAAATATTAGCAAAAATAAAAAATTAATTAAGACAGTTCCACCAGACCAAATGTTATATTTTAAGTGACTATCTAAGTATATCTTACCATTCGTAAATAAAATTTCAAATAGAATAGTTATGCTGAGTGACTGAAATTCAGCATCTAACAAAAAGATAGGTTTTGCAAAGATATTCAGTATATACTTAGATATACCTCTCCAAGATAGGTTTCACCATCTAAAAAACGTAATGTTAACAATTTTATAATTGTCCATCATTCAACAACCTATTTAAATCTATTAACTTCATATTATACAATAGTCTGTATTCTTTAGAACATGGTTAGATTAAACAAGTATTTGATTAGTAAGTTAAGTGTATTTCTTATTTGAAATATATCAGAATTAATAAGACAAAAGGATTCTACACGATCAAAACATTACTTTTTCAAGTGATATTTATATCATATATATGAATGGGATATATACCAGATTTTTTAATATGTTGTCCATCAAGCGTGAAACTCTGCAAAAGTATGAATGGTATTATAAAGACAGAACTTTACATTGATGATTAAAAACAAATAAATCATATATATCATAATATAAAATGTGGATAGTTGTGCAAGAACAAAGCTAATCTTTTGATTACAGAGGAAAATACTATAGTAGAGACTTTACCATTAATGGTTTTAAAAGGGATGCATATATAGAAATATAATAACCCTGATACAACTCTAATAAAATTGACATGTAAGATATAAATGCTAATGAGAGATATCGGCGTCCTAAAACTATTGCTTCAATAAGTTTTGTGTCATGTCAGAAAAAGTAACAATATTTCACTAATACTAGTGAGCTGCCCGCGCTTCGCGCGGGATGCTTTGTTAATTACTTAATTGTATATACTGTTGTATAATTCATATGAGTTTGCATTGTTTTGGAATCATATTTACTATTAACTAAATCACTTGATATATATTGACTTTGAGTATAATGTAATGTGTCCCAATTAAATACGAAAAAGTAGAACGATAATGTTTCTTTTTTTTTGGTATAGGATATATATTCCCTCGGTCGATATTTTTTTTTTCACTACTCACTCGATATGACATTGAGGCCTCCTATAATAATAATAATAATAATAATAATAATAATAATAATAATAATAATAATAATAATAATAATAATAATAATAATAATAATAATAATAATAATAATAATAATAATAATAATAATAATAATAATAATAATAATAATAATAATAATAATAATAATAATAAATTTCATTCTCCTTCTTTAAGAGATGTAAAAATAA
>NC_029792.2:19648521-19692584 GCF_000816755.2 Arachis ipaensis
TAATAATAATAATAATAATAGCGCCGATGATGCATGTTCCCATAATCCCATTAACTAAATCACCGCAATGCTTTATTCAGTCATAGTATGTGTAACATGTTTTTATTTATCCATAGGAAAAGAACAGTAAATAGCATTACATTACCAAAGTGTTGGGTTTAATTTTATTTTTGCAAGCAGAATACTCGTGGTTTAAATTTGGGGTAAATATGTCACTTTTGAAGATATATTTTGAATTTGAATACTTGCAATCAATTAATAAATTTCTCACCGCCAAAACTTTTTCCCTCCCCAACTCCCCAAGACACATGCATGACACATGACATCTTCTTCATCCATTTTTTTGGCATTTAGCAATTATTACCACCAACCCACATCAATGAGGATTTATTATCACCCACTCCTCCTCTCTATTCCATTAAACACCCTCTTTTTGAAAAACAGATCTGGCACTTATAAGAACAATTGCCGCTGGCAGCAGAGCAATTGTTTGCAAACTGATTGAGTTGATGGTGTATATATTGTTGACTTCTGAAGTTACACTTGATATGAAATTCGATCTTTTGCACTCGTATGAATCCAGGAGAGAGTATGGATCCAGGAGAGTGTAGTAGAAATCAGTTTTTTCCTCCACATCTTTTGGCCAAAAAGCTAATTTGAAGCGTAATAGAATTTTTCTGGAAGATGTGTTCTGCACTACTTATATGGTATTTTAAATTTTTATTTTTAATTTAATGTTATTATGTAAATTGTATGTTGTAATTACAACTGGAAGATTGATTTGTAATCTGGATGCATTTCTGTATAATCAATACTTAAAATTTAGGCTTGTGTTTAGTAGAATAATTAAATAAATCAAAATCTAACATGATAATATGGAAGATGTGTTCTGCACTTCTTATTTGGTATTTTAAATTTTTATTTTTAATTTAATGTTATTATGTAAATTGTATGTTGTAATTATAATTGGAAGATTGATCTGTAATCTGGATGCATTTCTGTATAACCAATACTTAAAATTTAGGCTTGTGTTTAGTAGAATAATTAAATAAATCAAAATCTAACATGATAATGTGTCTACATCCCCTTAATTAAGATATGTTGATAAAAGATACACTGAAAAAAAACTCCTTTGAGTTAACTTGTTGATTTGTTTTGACTGATCTGACTAGCCTATTCTTCTTGTGGCAAAAATATGCTACTTACCTATAAGCCGTAGTGAATTCCTTGTTCTTATTCTCCAGTTCTTGCCAAGGACTACAGTTGAAACCTCACGACAAAAGTTGGTGTTTAGGTCAATAACCATCCACTTCCGTACACATCAGAATCCTGTTAATCAAACTATTTGCAAATGTATGCTTATTTGTTGAATACTATTCATTAATCAGACATTCATATGTTTTCCTAACTTTAATTTTTCCAGATGCAGTGTGTGCCTGCAATATCAATGGTTTATATATCAAATAAATATGCTGGGATGGACAATGCATTATTATTTCCATGGTTGGACACACAGCGTGTTGTTTCAGGTATATTTTTAGACTTTTAATTTGGCATGGTGACTACCTGTGACAAAAGTTCCTGAGTCAATAGGCTAATATGTTCTATACATTGGCATCATGATAGTTTGTACTATACAACTTATTTTGGATTTAAAAATTCCTTGTAATGTAAGCGATATAAATAATAAACAAAAGAGTAAAGTATCGTTTTTGTCCCCAATGTTTGGGGTAAATCCTATTTGTGTCCCTAACGTTTAAATCGTTCTATTTGTATCCCTAACATTTAAATCGTTCTATTTGTATCCCTAATGTTTGTAAAAGTAATTCAATGATATCCTGCCGTCAATTACACATCATGAGCGCTTTAGTTTGAGTTTTAAAAATCTCTTCTTGAAGTTAGAATACAAATGTCTGGGATTGAATCGATGATCTACTCCGAAAAATAGCTCATCAAATGTTGAAACAAATTCCTACAACATTTACATAATTCACTTTTCTAGGGACATAATTGAATCTAAACACAAATAGTGGGTATAATATTAAAATCGAACATATCCAAGTGAGACCTAATTGAGAATGAATACATCCAAGTGAGAATAATTGAAAAATATAATCTGATTTGTTAGTATAATTGATAGTAGGATAACATTGAATCACTTTTATAAACGTTAAGGATACAAATAGGACGATTTAAACGTTAGGGACATAAATAGAACTTACCCCAAACGTTGGGGGCAAAAATGATACTTTACTCTAAACAAAATTAACTATTAGTTACATAGAATGTACCTGCCATTGTATGCATTGGTAAATTAGAGCACTTGTGATTTCTTATTCAAGATTTCTGAAGACCTCTTTGTAAACCACGTTGTCAGTCTCCCTAACTCTATCATCATCATGACATAGAAGTATCTTTAGACCTTTTTTATTTGTAACCCTTGAAACGGCAACATACAATTGTCCATGGGTAAAAACAGGCTTTTTTAATATCAAACCAACTTTCGATAACGATTGACCTTGACTTTTATTAATAGTCATTGCATAGGATACCATGATAGGGAATTGTGTGCGTTGGAATTTGAACGGTATCCTATGGTCGGATGGGCTTAAAGTCATCCTTGGAATGAACACCTTTTGACTTGCGTTTTTTCCTAAGATGCTTTTAGCTTCTAATATGTGTTTTCCAAGCTTTGTGAGAACCATCCGGGTCCCATTGCACAAACCTATAGAGTGATCGATGTTTCGAAGTAACATGACGGGAGTACCTACCTTAAGTGTTAAGTCGTGGTTTGGCACCCCAGAGCACCTAATTGTGTTTAGGAGTTCAGGAGTGTGGACAAAAGCTAATATGTCATTATTGTTCTCCGTAGGGCATGCTTTGTCACTGCTGAAATATGTTTGTGCTTCAATTGGGTTTAAACTCATCATGTACCTATTGATTTCATCAACCAACTCCAATGTGGGTGCGAGAATAGCTCGATCTTCAACTTGCATATCACAGTTCATTCCGCTCATCATTTCTGGGTAAATTTCTCTACAAATAGCAACTATGGGATCATCCCACTCCTTTATGAGGATGTCATCTGGAATTTCAACATTGTCCGCTCCATCCATAGATCTTCCACATCTCCCATCTCCAATGCTTAAAATCCAATCTGCAAACTCCTTTAGTTCTCTACAACTTTGATCGCCATTTGCCCCTTGTAGGCGCATGTTCTTGGTAAGTGTCATCAACTTACATCTATTCCAAATGTATGATGAATTAATTGTTGCATTTACAATCTCCTGTCTAGTCCCTTTGGGTATCACGGGTAATATTTGTCTAAAATCTCCTCCAAACACAATTGTCTTCCCTCCAAATAGTTGTTCCTCGCTTCTTGAGTTGTTAAACCTCAAAATATCTCGCATTGTCCTATCAAGAGCTTCTATACAATATCTGTTCACCATAGGAGCTTCATCCCATATTATTAGCTTCGTCTTAATCAGCAAATCAGCTAATGGACTTCCTTGTTTTATGTTGCATGTTGAAAACTCATCAAGATTTAGGGGGATTGCAAAACGTGCATGAGTTGTCCTTCCACCAGGTAGTAGCAAAGATGCTATTCCGCTTGATGCTACAGTCAATACTATTTGACCTTTGGATCTTAACCCAGATGCTAAAGTCTTCCAAAAAAATGTCTTTCCTGTACCACCATATCCATATAAGAAGAAAACTCCACCTTCCTTTTTGTTAACAGCATCCATAACTTGTTTGTATACACCTTTCTGCTCATCAGTTAGCTGTGATAGTTGAATGTTGTGTTCATATGAGAGTCTACGTCTATCATAACAAAGCTCATCACATATTAGCCGATTCACTCCTATTGTCATCAAATCAGTTGAATATGCATCCAAATCGGGATACGACATAGATTGAAAATCTTTAAGACTCTTATTGTGACTTTTCAACTTGTTCTCAATGTCTATAAGGGTGAAATCCTTAAGCTCTTCGTCGGACAAAGTAAGGTCTGTGCAAGTAAGATAAATTTATCAAGTGCATCGCAAAAATGTATAGCTTATCAACTTAGTATATAGAATAATCAAACTAATATTTGTAGTTACCTGGGTTGTCAAGAATTCTTCTTTGGCGATGTAATATGTCATCGAAAAGCAAAGTCCATGTATTTTCCCATACATGTTCAGGTCTTGCCATTGAATTTGAAAATAGTAGTGTTGCAAATAACTTTCGCAAATAATCTCCAGATCCCCAACTGCTTGCTTCCTCGATTGCATCAATGTATTCTTTGTCATCATCCAATAGACCACGTGCGTAGCATGCATCCCTGAATGTTTCGTACAAAACATCATCCACGGTTCTGATCTCTTCGTAGGAAATAGGACCTCTCACAAAGTTTAAGAGTAGTCTTAATAATAAATTTCACCAGACCCCGGTGGCACAAAAAAAATCCTACCAATAACCGATGTGATTTCCGTGGTGCCCAAACCCTTTCTTGTGCCTTCCAAACAAACTTTGTAGGAAACTCTGCATAAGTTAGAGAACGGGCTTCTTGGTATTCTTTGTTTGCCTCAAACCATCCCAAAAACATCGACTCCTTCGTAGAAGCTTGTCTAGCAACCTCATCAAGGTTCTCATGGTCTTTGAATATCACTGGTTGCTCATTGGGCAAATGAAATCCGAGCCTAATTACAGATGGATCTCTGTAATGAATATTATATCCAAAAATTCTCCACGCTGCCTCACATGGAGATATGTACCTACAGTCATAATACATGCTAACTTCATCAACTTCATCCTCCTCGGCATTTCCGTTTGCAGTTTTGTAGAAAGTCGCTGTGACACGATCATTTCCTTTGTTCACGTATTTGAATAAATACTTGATTGATCTTGATTGGTTACACCACTCAACATTTATGTGTGCCCCATATCTCAATAGTAAGAACCTATTGTGTGGAACCACATATCTATTGTCAAGGTCAACACCTATTTTGGTGATTACCTTTCCGTCATCTTTACGTCTATATATTGGATAACCATCGTCATCAATTGAGGTTGTCTCAACAAATCTTTTTAGGAAATGTCAGATACATTTGCCATTTTCCATGCAAGGCGAGTCTTTTCTAGCAGAACCGCATGGGCCATGCATCATGTGCTTTTTCACAGCATCATAATATTCTGGGTCTTTATCCTTATCTGAAATTTCTGCAGATATAATTCGATCAATGTCCTCTCCAGTAGGATATTTATCATCACGATGTAAGAATACCAGTATGTGAACGTGAGGAAGTCCACATTTTTGAAACTCAATAGTATATAACACTGCAAAAAAGATTAAAATAAAAGTCATTTGGTTAGACCTTATTAATCCTATTTTGAGTATAGTGTTGGAGTAATGTCTTAAGAGGCTATGTAAAGTTTCTTTTTTAATATGCCTATTAAAATAATAAAATATAGATTCAATCCCTACTAAAATGACTTTTCAGCAAATTTCAAACAAAAGTAATAGTTTTACTATCTTCCACACCTTAACATATGTGTTCTAATACTATAATAAATATGTTCGTGCATGGTGCATCCAATGGTGATTTAAGTCACTGAGCACGTGAATTGAAACATGGCATGATACTAAGGTCCTCCCTATATATGTTCTAATGCTTTCTCAGATATAATCAGCAACCATTATTTCTCTAAATAAAAATTATTTGAATAATTAAACTTTTACATGCACAATATTCGAATCTGCCTACAATATTTCTTGGTATGCCTAAATCACATATGAATGAATAATTTACCTGCAATGACTCTTCCAAAAATTTTTTTCGTCTTGATTTCTTTGATTAGTTGATCTAATTTCACTTTAAAAGCTCTACAAACCATGTCTGGTCGGTCCTCTGCATTTAATTCTCTGTTCCTTAAAAAATCTTCAAGCTCTGGCCATTTTGGATTGCATGTAAATGTTATGAATAAGTCTGGGTATCCCACAACTTTACAAATAGCCATTGCATCTTGATAATTTTGTATCATATACCTAGGACCTCCCGTAAATGATGATGGTAAGATAATATGCTTCCCTCGAGATGACGGGGTGGTTTCCCCATTGAGAACTGCTTCTTTTAAACCCTTGTACAATTCACATCTTAATTTTTCTTGCTCAAGACGTATGAAATTGAGTCTCGCAGACTCAATCATCGAATAGCTGTCGACTAAAAACTGTTGGAATTATCTCCTTGAATACAACAATGGTGATCCATCGGCCAATCTTTCTTGTATCCGAAATGCAAAGAATTCTTTCATTGTAACTTCTTTTCTACCTTTGCCACCATTTGTAAATCTCTTGTTAAGCATTATATCCTCCTTATAGCCATCCTCACCGTATGGAAACAACAATGGATATTGTAATCCCAAGTAAGCTGGATTAAGTTGATTGATGCGTTGTAATCTTCCTCCTTTTGTCTCAACAACAATGTCACGGTCAGTCCTATCCATATCGAAATCTCCTACGATTAGTGCAGCTACCTCATTGGTTGTAGGTAAGTTATATCTTCTACCATCCCTCCCTCTTTTACCCAACAATCTAAGCTTTACATTGCATGTTGAATCAGCAGCCATTGACTCCCTAACCATTTGAAATGCCTTTACCAAGACATTGTTCTCATCCAGCATATCCTTTAAGTCTTTAACAATGTCTTTGTGTATACTGTTCTTTTCTTCTCCACTGAAAGCAATTTTTTTTGTTAATGAGCAGTATCTAATAAAGCCAGGATGCAATAAATTAAATATTGAGAGAGATTTCTATTGGCGTAGGATACAATAAATTCAAATAAAAAATATTTACTTAAATAGTTTGATATTTATACCAAAATTAATTTGTATCTATCTAATAATTTATTGGCCAAATAGTTTTTACAGCATATGTGAAATAATAAGAAAACTAAATAAGTAAATAAATTTTCTTTTGTGTATATAAGTAAAATTAACTATTGAGAGAGATTTTTATTTAGCGTAGGATTGAGTAAATTTAAATAAAAATATTAGTTAAATAAATCAATAACCAAATTAGCAAATTAATCTATAAATGGTTGATAATTATGTATTCCTTAAAGATTAGTTATGTACCTCACAATAGATATGCGATTTTGTATCTCATTTTAGGTATCAAAGACAGAGCTGTGCGAATTTAGCATTGCTGCCTTCTGGTGGTATTAGGCTACCCATCAGATGATAATTTTCCCCACACAAAATGAAAGTAGGAGGACCCCGTGAACAATTAATTCTGCGATCAATCTTTGCCCCCATTGACGTGAATTGAAACATACTATTGTATGCTCTTATGTTTTCACGAAAATGTTTGCTCTTGACACCATTCCCATATAATAAATCGTATAAGACCTTAGGAGCTTGTTGTAGTTGTGGTATTTGAACTTGTCCTCCTCTATAGCATGTTGTATACTTTGGTGCACTTGTATTATAATGCTTCTTTGATCTTTCATCATACAAAAAAAGAGTATGCCAGTGTTCACACTTGTGAATTACATACCCCATGTGCAAATAATCTGTTGAGGCCCAAAAATTAATTATTTATATGTAGTTGCAAATGTTGAATTGGAGATGCAGACCTAATAACACTAATTATTCTACAAATAGCTCCTCTAATATACCTTTGTTAACATGGGTTTGACTTGGTTCTCCATCGCATGCTATATGTGATGTGGAATCTATTTCTCCAACTATTTTACAAACATTATCTCAAATTAGTAGTAAAATGTACAATTTTTTAACCTAGCCAATTGAAATGAAAATATCCTGATCCAACATAACTTTGAGAATTACCTTTAGTAGAGTGAGAAAAGTTACCTTCTTTTCTATCTTGTGATTTGGTTCTTTTGTCTCTTCGCTCCTTTGTTGTTTGCTCTATCATTATGAGACTCTATTGTTCAAGTATCTTAAATAACCCATTAATGATAATCCATGAAGTTAAAACATTTCATTGGCTTACCTGTATTTAGACTATTCTCACCACATGGGTCCCGTGTGTGGACCATGTCTTTGTTGATCATGTTTGGCATCGTGGTTCCAGATGAAGTTGTATTATTTATAATTGTCGATGAGCTGTTGATTAGGATCCATTCAATCTTGGTCATAGACATAGCATTATGGCATAGCATTTTTATTTCTCTAGCTACTAAACACATTTGATAAAAGTTGACATTGCAAACCTGATCCAGAGTTGGCTGTGTTTGTGACATGATACTGGTCTTTAGAAACTTTACCTGCAGATCAATGGGCTAAAATCATCTCCTTTTCCTTTAGCACAAATGAAACAGTGCTATGCATTTAATAAATTATTAATCCGATTCTATTTTATAAACATGTTACCATTAAATATGTTTTACACTCGTACATTTTTTTGCTCATTTTATAAAACATTTAAAAATCTTTAATCAAATCTATATTATAATTTTTTTGTGATATATCAGCATGTAAATAAAAATAGTTCTATTAGGTGACTATAAAGGAATTTAGCATTCATTTAAGCATTATCAAGCTTACCAAAAGGGATGACATTCAGTTCTTGAATCCTTTTGCTAGCAAGTTTTGTTGTCTTGACTCTCCTAGCATTTTTTGATTGCTCGATATCTAAAAATAAAAACATTCATGATTTTATATATATAAAAAATCATAACATGAAGTTATACTAAAAAACTAAGGAATTGTGCAATAAATAGTTTGTTAATTTAGTCTTTTGCACTACTGCACAATTATAGAATAAAGGTTTAATATGTATATGCATTCTATTAAGAGTCGATGTGTTACTGTAGTCACTTTTATTAACGTGTAATTGAAACAACAGTCATGTAAAATTCAACTCAATTTACTGTTTTGAATTAATAAATTTGTTGGTTTGGCATGGCAATTGACTATCGTAGTAGATTGGACATGATAATAGTATAAGCTTTTTTATTACTTATGCTCTTTGGGTTAAATTTCACAACATAAAAAGCTCTCTATTAAGAAATAGTACATTAAACATACCCATCACATTTTTTTATGATAGATTTTGATATTTTTTGATAGGAAATTCAATTGAGTTTTGATTATGCAAATTTAAATTTCAAAGAATAACAATTTAATTATCCATTTGTAGAATAATTTGTTAATTAGGTTGTACGCGAATATACTATGAATGAAAAAGAGCTTAATAGGTGCAACTAAATATACACCATTCTAAATTTCACATACTTATTAATAAATAGATTATTAATATCTATATAATACAAAGTTCTTAATAACTTAATTCATTTAACGTGCAAACAAATTTGTTATTTATATATTTTCATTTGCTATTTGAATTTCCCATAATAAAAAGCTCTATTTATTAAGAAATAGTACATAGAACTTATCTGATATATATTCTTTTATGATAAATTTTGATTTTTTTTAACAGAACAATCAATTGATTGTTTCATAATGTGCAAATTAAAAATTGAAATAACAATTTATTTATCCATTTGTAGAATAATTTGATAATTGGGTCATACACGAATACACCATAGATGAAGAAGAGCTGAATAAAAGCTAGAGTATTAACGTATTTTCTTGAATGAATGTTTTTTATTTAAATTTATTGTTTGATTGTTTTCTAAAGGTTTAATTATTCTGTTGGTTCCTATAGTTTTGCAAAATTTTTAATTAGGTCTTTAAACTTTTTTTCCTTTTAATTGAGTTCTTACACCAAATTTGTTTTTTAATTGAGTCCCTACACTTTTTTTTTCTTTTATTTGAGTCCCTGCACTAATTTTTTAGTTAGTCCCTATACAATTAAGCCAATTACTACCAAGAGGGACCTAATTGAAAAAAAAATTAGTACAAGGACCCAATTAAAAGGGAAAAAAAGTGTAGAGATTTAATTAAAAATTTCATAAAACTATAGGGACCAACATAATAATTAAACCTTTTCTAAATCCTATATTCTCATTCATCATGAAAGGAGTTTTGTTTAATTGGGCTAAAAATATATTGATTAGATATCTACTAAATATTAAGTTTGTATAATTTTACAAATAAAAAAAAAAACCCAAATAGTAAATGAGTATGGTCTATTAATGTATAAGTAGGAATCTCACTCAATACTTGATTTTACTTTTATACACAAAAAAAAATATTTACTTTTACTATGGTGAAATAGATACAAATTTATATTAACCATTCTAAATTGTACATACTACCTTTTTATTGGGTTATTAATAGCAATACAATAAAAAAAGATTAATCACTTAATTCATTTAACATGTAAAAAGATTGTTAATTATATATGAAATATTCCTAAGAAAAAATAAATTAAAGTATGAATCAATTCTTGCAAATAACCCATTCTATAAGTCATTATATGAAAATTTAATGAAAATTGTTAACGTAATTCACCTTGTATGCAAATGCTTTGGCAGCTAGCAATATCCTCTGTTGTGTCCACATTGTTTGCTTCATATACTATTGGGTCTAATATTTCCATATTATAACAGCATCCAAAACCACCGTAGTTACATTTTTTGATGATGGAAGATTCTGAGCCTGTAAAATTGCTTCAAACTAATCATTGTAGAGAAGCAAGTTTATACTTATTATAAATACAAATTATTATTGCTGTTCTCACTTGTTATATATTTTAATCACTCAATCTTGTGCATAACTATAAATGTAAGCAATGTACAAAAAAAAAAAATCATAGAACATATCATATGAAGTCATATGTATTTTGGATTGTCTTTTTTCAGCGAGCTTGAGTGCCCTTTCCCTCCTACAATTCTTTGTCTCCTCTGTCAAAGACAAAATTTATCTAAAAAAACTATATACAAAGGTCATAGTAAATAAATCATATAACAGCATAAGCTCAATCCACCATAAATTTATTTAATATCAGATTGTAGTTAAAATTGTAGTTACTTAATGCTCCAGAAGTGAGCTCCAGCTGATGATTTTGTTCTCCATTTGTTCTGTCGTTTATTGTTGCAGATTTGTTTATCCAGCTGTGTGCATTTTTTAATAACTCATCCATCTTTCTCTTATTCTTGCAATTTCTCCCTTCTACATCTGCATAAATTTATTTTCAAAACATAGAATTCCCTAATTTTTTTATATAAGTATGTGAAACTAATTGAGGTAATTGTCTCTCCTGCTAAATGAAGTAAGAATTTTTTCAAAAAAATGTATTGTAAGCTTCAGAAACATATTTAAGAAATGACTCCATGAGGTATATTACTTATAAGTACATACCTGCAATATTTGGCAGTGAGTTTAGACTGATACTTTGAAGAGGTAGTCTAATTGTGCCTTCATTATCTGTGCTCATTGTTGCCATCCATTGTCTCTTTCTCTTTACATTTAGATACTCTCTTCTTTGTTTCCTTGCCATGGCAGCAGTTGCTCTGTCCATTCTTCACTTGAAGGTTTTTGTCACAACCCAGATAGTTTTTTCAATATGCTATTGTCCATTACTTTCATCCCAATCTCAATTGTACTAATGTGATAAATATACAACATTTACTCTTTCTAATTAGACATGTCTTCTTTTATCATTTAAATTGTTATGTTTCTTATAAATGAAAGNATCTTGATCATATCTGGATAAGCTTACTTGTCAGTCAAGCCTGACTTTTCTGCTTACAACAATTCATATAGAGCACAGACTGCCCTTTTCATCCCAAACTAACATACTAAATGGCAATAGCTCTATGATGAACATATTTAATTATTTTATTAGACATTGTTTATGGTAACTTTGACCTTCTTTGTTTTCTAGATTTTAAAAAGGTGATTTTGGTCTATTATTGACTTTTTTGTTGGTTTAATTGTCTTATTTCACTGAAATTGCTCACGTAATTTGAAAACATATTCTGCCCAGAAAGATAATGCTTGACTTTTTTTGTGTTATGGTCAATTGAGTATCTAAAAAATCTTATAAATGATAAACCAATTCTTTTTTATAAGATAACACAACAAACATGTTAATGTTACACTTTTAAAATTAGGGGATGCATCTGCATTGGATTCTTGTACATCTATGGGCAAAAAAAGCTTAGAATTTCTGTTATTACCATTCTCATGATTCACCTTTCCAAAATAAGAACTGCTTCTATATTATTTTTCTCACTTAATAGGATTTGAATTACTATATCATCCAATATCTCTGTTTTCAGATATTTTTCATATTATGTTTTCATGTTAATCACTTATAACTATATATTGATATTAAAGCTGGAAGCTAATAACATGCTCACATATTTCTTATGGCTCTGTATTACTTTGAAATAACATGGGATTACTGTCCTGTGTCATTGTTGGTAAAGATTTCTTTTTACATAATGCAGAGTTTATATTTGATCAATCCTTTTTATTGTAGGATCAGAATGAAAGCATGAATCCTGTTATGGGAGTTGTCCTCAATTTATATACATTGAATTTTGTTCTACTCTAAACTAACTATAAGTAGTGCGCTGACACATTTTAGGTGATATTATATAATTACATATATGTTTCTTTAGCAGCATTCATAAAAGATATGCTTTGCATACATACTTTTGATCTGATTTGGTTAAGCACAATGTATACACTGTTAAATATATAACTGCCCACTTTTATAATATATGTATGCTGATTTTTTTTTTTGGATTTCACAATAAAGTGTGATTATTCGGTCTTTATTGCATGTTTATTTTGCCTCTTGGTCTTACTATCATATGTTGTCACATTTGGGTAGTTCACGTGTTATTAGTTTACTTACATTATTTTTAGTCAATTAAGTTCAAGCTAATTGGTTGTTTTAGACTTAATGTGATAGATCATTTGTATAGTTGAAAATATAACATTATCAATGTAAATATAAATAGCAAAACACAAAATATTCATAATATCACATCATAAGAACACCACACTACATATTATAATAAAAGAAACATATTCATGCTGCATACCTCTCAATACCAAACAGCAACTACTGATCACATAGCAGCAAGTAGTTCATTAACAAAAAGATATTAGGACTAAGCAAAGATAGACTAAACATAACAATAACGATTTACCTACAAACATAAATTATAACAACACAACTTAGAAACATCATAAGCATTTAGTCCTTGCTTTAACATCGGTTTCATCAAACCATATAGAGTCCTTCGGAGTGTAGAGTGTAAGATTTGATATTAACATTCTCATCCCAACTGTGATGCAGTATATGATCCCTTCTAGATATCATGTATTTTAGTTTTGAAACCAAGATATCAGTCCTCTCCGCATCATTTGAACCACAAAAAGAACTCCGGTACTCTAGGACAGAAATGATATCCTTCCCTAGAAATAGTGTAGGTTGATATGGCATTGCAATACATGAAACCTTTAACATTCTATGCCACCCTAGCTCATTGTCATCAACATGGCTCAGCTGCCACATTACAACCTGCCTGGTGAAGCCTATGTTTGAATAGGACATCAAGCCTACTCCATTGTTATAATGTGTAAGAGAATGGTAGAGTGACTTTGCATGAGATGGGATCTTTCCTTCATATGTGAACTTTTTTTGCAGGGAGAAAATGACAATGCTACTTGGCTCCATATAGTTAACTCCTTCCCAACCAATCCAATAGATTGATCCCTTGTCGACAACTGAGTTGGGACCAAATTTTTTAACATCACTGTGAAATGATCCACAATCTTTCCAAGCAGCATCAAATGAATTGTACAATGTCCATGACATGGACTTGTGGAAAAAATGCTTTTTGTAGACATGTAGAATTTGATACTCAATGGTATCAAACAAATACCCAAAAGCATATAGGGAGACCGCATGGCAACAGTGTTTTTTTGCCTCATCCGAGACATAGTTCACATTGCGGGTAAGCGGATTCCAGATGAGCAACATAGAGTTTAAGCCATCTTGGGAAAACCTAATACATAGGTTCCCATTATCAGACCCTATCATTGAGTAAAATCCAAAATGGTTTATATTGACAGGTAAATTAAGCTGAACTTGCTCTCCATTTTGTGGATTTGTCCTCAAAAGCCATTGGAAGTTGTCATTAGTTGGAGGGTATCCAACACCAATGATAAGTGTGGTGCTCCTCTTCTTATTTTCTTGGTAGTTCAGCTTCACAAATAATGTTGTGGAGAGCTTGTACCTCCATGCTTTATTAAGAGTCCTACACCTTCCAGCCATTTTTGGGTTGGTCTTTACCAAGATCTTCCACAACAGGTCGTCATTGAGGTGTGGAAGGGGCACTCTCCTTGGTGGTATATCACTTATTCTTTTGATTAAGGACCTGAATTTTGTAGATAATAATTTGGATATAGTATAAGCTTTCTTATTGGTGTTTGTTTCCATACTCACAGCAGGTTTATATATACATCCGTTGTCAAGCACTTTGTACATCATACCATTTTTAAAATAGTTGAATCTTAATGATGGGATTGTGATCCAAAGGATGGAAACAATGGTCATTTAAAAAAAAAAATCATAAACCCTGTATGATTCCCAATGTAAAGGGCTAAAAGAAAATATCTCTACATAGGGCAGAGTAAAAGCTATATTACCTTGCATGTTTCTATGATTTGTATGATATTTACATATTTTCTAGTAATATAATTTTTTCATTTTTTTATGTTTGGTTTAAAGATATCACTCCAAAGCAAATAAATACCTGATATTGAAAAAATAAGTATAAAAAAAATGTGTGTTTAATAATATCCAAGCTTTATCTGGGCAATATCAGTCTTTCACTCTTTTTCTTAAGTTTGACCTTTACCTTATTATGTTACACTTAATCACTGCATTTTCAGGTTCAGATACCAATAAGATTTGATTTGTATCCCCTTTAGTTCCATGCTAAAGCAAACGTCTTTATCCCCGAAAATATGAAAGTATTGTTAATCTTTCCAATTACACTTATGATAGCTAGCCTATCTATCACTTATTTAACTTTCTTTGTTCCTAAGTAGTGAAACATTTTCATGCTATACTAATTTTTTATTCATCTATCAGTTAATATCCATTGGTTTGATATTTTATTCCCTTCAATTACAACATGTCGTACAATGTAAATCCTCTTCATAGGTATTTCCTTTTGCAACTTGCTTATTTGGCATTGAGCTATTTACATGTTAACAATTCATTATTTTGGACTTTGACTATGTATAAAAAACTTTTTTCATTTGATATATATAAAAATATTTTTTTTTAATCTTCTCTGTGTGTGAGCAAACAAAAGAGGGAATTGCAGGAACATTGCAAATGTAATTAAATTTTTTAAAATGGTTTATTTTTATCCAAATGTCTTGCTTTTATAATGGACAATTTGAATATTATTCATAATTTGTTTCCTTTTCCTTTTTCCATATATGTTTATTTCTAACTCAAAACAAATTAGTACTACAATATATTGAAAGTATTTTATTTGAAGGAAAGGATTTAGTTCTAAAAATATCTAAAAAATTTCTATGATCAATTATTTCAACTGGAACCAACAGATAAATTTAAAAAAAATTATATTTTTTGTTATGATTTTTATTTCCTATATTTAATATGCTACATTGTCAGTCACTTAAAACTATTTCATGGGTAACTTTATTTTTTTAATTATGTTTTTCATATCATCAATTGATTATAGATCTCTATATTTTTTTTAAATTTCTGTTAGTCTATAGCCCAATTGGGCCAGCTAAACCCAAAACCCAATAGTATATGTATCTTTAGACTGTAATTCCATGGGAGCAAAACCAATGTTTACTTAATCTATGTATATAGCACAGGATTTTGTATTTATTTCCATGTTATAGTCAGAATTAATCCATCTTTACTCTTCTGAAACACTCGATAACGATTAGACATTAATAAAGGTAATTTTTACCTTCTCAATAAAGTGAATGATATCTAATTATAATTGGTCAACGGTAGCATAACTCATCACTTCAATGGTATGATATCACCATGCTTGTCCTATTATATTGATATGTGCTTAACCCCAATTGACAAATTAATTATTAAATAGATATAATTTAATATTAACTACTCTAAATTTCACATGTTTTTTTTTTGTTTCTTAATATCTATATAATAAAAAATTAGCCACTTAATTCATTTAACCTGTGTTCTAAAAGAGCTCAATAGCTATTGTCATTTTAATTACTAAATTTGAGTTGAAGTTAAATTAAAACTAAATATTCACATCAACTGAAATGGAAATGAGTATAAAAAAGAATGTGTGTTTCACAACATCCAAACTTTATCTGGGCAATATTAGTCCTTTATTCTTTTTTTTTTTTGAAGTTTGACCTTTACCTTATTATGTTACACTTAATTATTGCATTTTTAGGTTCGGGTAGATTAAGATTTAATTCGTATCCCCTTTAATTCCATAATAAAGCAAACGTCTTTATCCCAGAAAATATAAAGGTAATTATTGTCAATCTTTTCGATTACACCTATGATAGCTATCCTATCGTATCACTCATTTAACTTTCTTTAACCCTAAGTAGTGAAACTTTTTTGTGCCAGACTAACTTTTTATTCATCTATCCGTTAATATCCATTGGTCTAATATTTTATCCCCTTCAATTACAACATGTCGTACAATGTAAATCCTCTTCATATGTACTTCCTTTTGCAACTTGCTTATTTGACGGTGAGGTATTTGACAATTCATTATTTTGGATTTGGACTGAATTCACCCTTATTCACATTGGATTCTTATACAAATTCCAAAATAATGTAACTAATATAGGCTACTTTTAACTTTATTGTCCCTAGAGAAAACTTTTTTAATGATTTAATGGCAATGAATCTTGATCGTATCTAAATAGGTTTGCTTGTCAATTTAGCCAGCCTTTTCTACTTACCCAAAAAAAGATAGAGCACAATCCATCTTTTTCATCCCAATCTAACATACTAAATGGCAATAGCTTTATGATGTATCTATTTAGGGCCATATTAGACATTGTTTATGGTAGCTTTGACCTTCTTTGTTTTCTGAATTTTAAAAAGGTAGGTTTGATCTATTCTTGACTTCCTTCTCAATTCAATTGTCTCATTTCACTGAGATTGCTCATGAAATTTGAAATTGTATTATGCCTAGAAACATAATGCCTGGCTTTCTTTATGTGTTATGGTCAATTGAGTATCTAAAAAAACTTGTAAATCTTTGTAACTGATAAACCAAACTTTTTTTTATTATAAGACAATACAACAAACATGTTACTGGTACACTTTTAAAATTGGGGGATGCATTTGCACTGCATCCTTTTATATCTATGGACACAAATGCATGTGTTATCACAATGCTGATAGTTCACTTTTCCAAAATAAGAACTATTTTTATTCATTTTTTCTAACTTAATAGGATATGAATTACTATATTTCTTTTTTGGTTAAATTTTACATATTAAAAAGCTCTATTTTGCCACCAATAAAGGAGCTCACATATTGTCCATTATTTTCATCCCAATCTCAATTGTACTAATATTATAAATATACAACATTTACTCTTTCTAATTAGACATGTCTTCTTTTATCATTTAAATTGTTATGTTTCTTATAAATGAAANATCTTGATCATATCTGGATAAGCTTACTTGTCAGTCAAGCCTGACTTTTCTGCTTACAACAATTCATATAGAGCACAGACTACCCTTTTCATCCCAAACTAACATACTAAATGGCAATAGCTCTATGATGAACATATTTAATTATTTTATTAGACATTGTTTATGGTAACTTTGACCTTCTTTGTTTTCTGGATTTTAAAAAGGTGATTTTGGTCTATTATTCACTTTTTTGTTGGTTTAATTGTCTCATTTCACTGAAATTGCTCATGAAATTTGAAAACATGTTCTGCCCAGAAAGATAATGCTTGACTTTTTTTGTGTTATGGTCAATTGAGTATCTAAAAAATCTTATAAATTATAAACCAATTTTTTTTTTGATAAGATAACACAACAAACATGTTAATGTTACACTTTCAAAATTAGGGGATGCATCTGCATTGGATTCTTGTACATCTATGGGCAAAAAAAGCTTAGAATTTCTGTTATTACCATGCTCATGATTCACCTTTCCAAAATAAGAACTGCTTCTATATTATTTTTCTCACTTAATAGGATTTGAATTACTATATCATCCAATATCTCCGTTTTCAGATATTTTCCATATTATGTTTTCATGTTAATCACTTATAACTATATATTGATATTAAAGCTGGAAGCTAATAACATGTTCACATATTTCTTATGGCTCTGTATTACTTTGAAATAACATGGGATTACTGTCCTGTGTCATTGTTGGTAAAGATTTCTTTTTACATAATGCAGAGTTTATATTTGGTCAATCCTTTTTATTGTAGGATCATAATGAAAGCATGAATCCTGTTATGGGAGTTGTCCTCAGTTTATATACATTGAATTTTGTTCTACTCTAAACTAACTATAAGTAGTGCGCTGACACATTTTAGGTGATATTATATAATTACATATATGTCTCTTTAGCAGCGTTCATAAAAGATATGCTTTGCATACATACTTTTGATTTGATTTGGTTAAGCACAATGTATACACTGCTAAATATATAAGTTCCCACTCTTACTTTAATATGATAACTCTTGTGCCTGTTAAATAAATTTAATCGTTTCTTTTCGAACTTGTTTCGATCTGGATATACTTAACTATATTCATCTTGGGTGTAAGTGGTAAAAACAGAATGATAACAACAATATATATGTAAAAGAAAAAATTAGATATCATTTTAGTGGTCAATTAAACTAATGAACTGGCAATCCAAAATGTAATACAAAATCTAAAATCAAAGTCAACATAATTCACTAACAAAAAGCGATAAAGTTAACTGATAATTAGAAACTAACATCACATAGTCTAACAATCACAACATTCCACATCTTAGATTTAGATTTTTTGTCTCTTATTAGTCTTTCTGGTGAATTTGTTGGTTGAGAATTGTCCTTCCTCATCATTTATGTTGGTGCTTGAGAAGCCATATTTCATATCATTGGAAGTTCCTTTAATTGGGGTTTTGCTTTTGAGACTTGATACAGAAGCCTCCATAGGATCCTTTTAAACCAAATAAACAACAAAATGAGTTAATCAATCTGTGTCTTGTTTTTAATAGTCTTTAAACTATTTTTAAAGACAGCAAAGATGTTTTTTATTGAATCCATACCATATTAAACTGATTATCACTATCGGTCTTGATATTAATAATATTTTCTGAAATATCAATTGAGTTGCTACAACCCATCTCCTGCGAACAGGGAAAGTATAGTTCTATTTAGAATTAACACCAACTAACTCAGAAAAAACAAAAATGTAGACACAATTAAAGAAATGAACCACTACCCAACTTATAGACGGGTTTGCAGATACGTTGGAATGCTCTTCTTTTTACAAGTATTTATCTATCAGATGCTCATCATCACATATTTTAATGACAGGATAAACTTGGTCAAAATGCTTGATATTTCCAGATTTAATATTAATTTTAAATAAAGCTTTTTTATCCATCATATTGTCCAAGGAGGAGGGGTATTCTCCCTCACCGGTATCCTGCAATAAAAAACGCTTCTCTAGTTTAGTTTAAAAATGTTGAATTGGATATATTTTCTTTGAAAACCTAACTCAGTATGCACTAACCTCTTCTTCCCTAACTTGGTCTGCTCTCTTTCTACAGAGTTGTGTTGTTTCCCTGTCCCAAAGCAGTAGGCTGATGCTCCCAATACCATCATACACCATCACTTCGACCTTGAACCTGCCAATAGCCAAAAACTCCCACAACTAAGTCATTCCAATTTTTTTATTTTTCTAGACTTACTATACTAAATTGTCTATGTAGAGAATAGTTCCAAACCTAATAGATGCAGATCCATGTGTGTGTCCACATTTAGTACATTCATACCTATCTCTAATAGGAGTCTCAACTTTCTTCGGATATTTTCTACATGACTTATAAAACCAATCATTTTTACCTACATTTATAGCAACAATGGTGCCAACAATCCAGCACGTCCCTTCCTGAAAAATGTTAATTAAAATTGGTGATTGTTTGAACCCATGGTATGGCAACATATCAAGAATATTTCACATGTACATATGTATTACCTCTTTTGAATTTAGAGTCTGTTCAACAGTCTTCACGACAACGACACCATTGTTCAGCTCATCAGTCGCGGACCATGCCCCTTGGGTTGTAACTTGACTAATCCTAGATGTACTTGCAGGTGCAATATTAAGCAGTCTGAACAATACATTGTATTTGTAAGAATGAAGTTGCCCTTATGAACATTAACTTCAAGGTGCGAAAGGTTAATAACAACAAATGCGCAAGAACTGGTACTAACCTGTTTCTAAAACCAAGTACCTCTTCTAACTCTAAGTCAACATGGACCTTAGATATGGAAAAGTTGCTCTTGACAGATGTCTTTCCATTCCAACTTGATGCCTTGAAGTATTGCAACACAACAATAAGTGTAACACCCTCACTACCAAAGCTCACGCTTCCGGCTGTGTGACTCTGATAGCTCGGACATTACGACAACACTTATACTATTTAATACTAAAATATGAGCCTGTTTAAAACTTTAAACCGCAAAGCCGCTACAAAAACACGCGAGGCTCCTCCTCCACTGACTCTTGCACGGGTCTTCCTTCTGATCGCGATGAAGATGAACAGCAACTGACGGCGAGGCGCGGTGGTTGGACAGCGGCGCGGAGCTTCAGCGACAGTGATGCGGATGGCATCTCGCAGTGTTGACGGTGACGACGCGACGGTGGCGGTGGAGCCCAGCACGCTGGCGCGAATCTCCTTCTCTCCTCCTCCCTTCTCCCGCGGCCCTATCTTCCCTATTTCCCCATCTTTCTTTCTTTCTTCTTTCTTTCACGGTGGAGAAAACTATGGGGGTGTGGGCTGTTTGGTGAAAGGTGAGGCGCTGAGGAGAGTGGGGAAGGCTAGAAGGCTAATAAATTAGGTTTAGGGGCAATATAGTAATTTCACATAAAATTGGGAATAATATAGTAATTGAAACCCAAATTAAATCCAACACTATTTGTACATAGAAAATACTATTTGCTCATCAACTTTACAAATTATTTTCAATAAAATGCCCAAATCTAAAAATTAGAAATAATATAATTAATTTCTCTATTTTCCAAAATAGCAGTATTAATATTTAAAATATTAATTATTTAATCCAAATCATATAGAAATCCTTATTATTTCACAACTACCAACTTTATAATTTGAATATAGAAAATAATCCAATAATTGTAAAATTGGATAATAATCTCAATTTATTTCAAATTCAATAAATCAAAACTTGCTTTAATTTTCTTTAATAGAGAAATTTCTGAAATTAAAGCTACAGAAACACTGAATTTGAAATTAGCTAATGATAGCCCTTTTTCAAAGATTTTGGGTCTTACATTCTACCCACCTTATAAAAATTTTCGTCCTCGAAAATTGATACAAAACGAAGGAAATTTCATAACAGTTCACCCTTGAACATATTTAAGGAAGAAGCAAAATATCTCAACATATAAACATATATACAGTTTTCAAATACTTGGATGGTCGTATACATAAAGATACAAAGGTAGGAGTGAGATTGCAAAGCAAACGTTACAAGATAGGCTCAATGCACAAGGTCATATGATCTCAAAGCTTTACAAAAACTTGAGGTGCCAAAATAGGGTGCAAATCAAGATAGGCGTTCACAAAGCAAAGTGGTAATTAGTGTGGTAAAAGGCTGCAAAGCATGTTGGTATTTAAACAGCGGCATAACGTTCGCTGACAATTCTCGTTCCCGCTTCAGAACTTCAATTTCCCAACTCCCCCAATCATTTTATAACCTCATAGCCAATCATAAGCCTAACAATCGCAAACCCGTTCGCAAGGAATAGAACACCCACAACTCATAACGTTTTACACCTACCACTTCACCTTCCATACACACATATCACGTCTTAAAGAACTAACGCATCGCGCTACTACGTCTACAATTTGCACGTGATATCAGAACAATTCTCGAGTCTACTCAGAAGGATACAAGATTTAGAAAGGAGAGTCAAATGTCAAGGGTAGTACTCATAGATTTGAGAGAATGTATCCAATTCTAGATAAACAAGGATACTCAAGTAATGAAGTCTGCTAGACACAATTCCATTGACAACTTCAAAAATAACCCTTGGATCAAGAAAATTCAACAGGACAAATAAGAAGAAAGTCAACGCATTAGCTTGATACCAATTCAAGCTGAGCCAAAGAAGTATGAGATTTACAGAAAAGAATATCTCAAACCCAAGACAAAACTCACAGAACTTAAGAGCATGATTAAAAATACTTCCAAATACATTGTTCTTAAAAGAATCGAAAACTTGCAGAAAAATCACTTCGCAGTTTAAAAGAAAAGTTAAGCAACAAGCCTCCTTCAAGAGAAAAATAAAAGCATAAACGTGGCTTTGCTTTTAATACGCTTTCATGTTGAAGTAGATCATGTAGAGTTTTAAAAACAAAATGCACCTAGATTTGGCTAAGAGCAAAAATATTTTCATCAAATATTTCAGAAAGTTAGTTGGGTGCACAATCTTAACCAAAAGTAGTCACAAAAAAACTCGGAAGAGAAATCAAATGCTTGTTTAAAAATTCCTAAAGTTCATATTCAAACAAGCGTGTATAAAAATTATAGCAAAGATGAAAGAGAAAATTAAACTCTTTTTAGAAAGGAAATTCCGAGGTAAAAATTTGCTTACAATCTGGTAAGGAAATAAGTGGTGCGTTACAAACAAACCGGTTTCCACTGAACAAGGAAGCTTTTCAAAACTTCATTTAAAATAGTGCATGCCAACTTTAAATTAACTTTGTCAAAATTGAACAATAGTTTCAATCTAAATCAAGCAACAGAAAATAAATTCCGTTTAAAACTTCTTACAAGAGAATTCAAAACTTCTTTAAAAGGTTCAAAACAAGACTCCAAAAGTGTTCTTGAAATCACCATCTCAGAAGAACATTCAAGAAGTTTAAGATGTACTAAAAAGAAGTCAAGTCATGCAAGAAAGGATCTTAAACCAAGATAGCTCAAACAAGATCCACTAGGCATGAGATATCAAACAAGCTTTCAATTGATTCAAAAGAATGCAAAAGTCATAGAAAAAGACAACTCAACCATTAGTAATTTCTCATGGATAAATTTTTGACTAAAAACTCTTGTAGAGATAATGAGAGGATAGACGATGCACGAAATTGAAACAAATCAAGCTGACTCACATAAGAGTGAGATTCACAAAAGAGGAAAAACCAAGATCAATGGAAATGTTCACAAAATGTGAAAGATTAGTTAAAAACAAAGTCAAGTATGACATTCATAGAGATGGAAGATTTGATAGAGAATTTAGTCCGTTCATAGGAAGAAAGCTATGAGTCCAACACTTTCGAAAGAACAACAATGGCATAAACCATGTAGTATGCTAAATCAAACTCAAATCAAAATGAATTAAGTAAAGTTTACCAAACGAAACTCAACCTAAGTAAAAGCGAAAAATTCTTTCTTTCCGGAATTTTGAAAAATACCCAAATACATAATCAAATGAAGATGTGCATTGGAACCATAGTAAAATTACTAGAAAGTCAAATTGTAGTTAAAAACAAGTGTAGTTCCGTAAACTAGTAAAAGCACAGACGAGGTATTTGAAATAAATAGTTGTTAAACTGTATAAGAAATCTTCAAAGTTCATATATAGATAAGTATGTATCTAATCAACAGCAATTTTTATAAAATCTCAAAATTGGCTGTGATCACCGTTAAATAAGAGAAAAAACTGAATCAACAATTCCTTTAAGAGTGGAGTTGGAATCCAGAGTAAAATGCACAGTGCATTAGGACAAGTTCAAAGCCATATCAAAGGATACATTAATCAAGAGGAACTCAAACAGAGAAAGATAGATACAACAAGGATTTCAAACAAGCATATGCACTTAAGATCAAATAAGAATGCATATGAATAGAGGAATAGAGTTGGAAAATCAAACTACTTCTCAAGAGGATTAGCAAACAAGAACTTCATGTTAGGATATGAAAGAACAGGTCGATTCAAACAGAATTCAAGACACAACTGAATAGCCTCGAGAAATAGTTTCTAACGTTCCCAAAACCTGCGATTCGCCTTACTCAAAACTCGTATATCATCTATGATAACCCATTAGTACTCTCATATACATAATTCACTAGTATTAAGCCGGCCAAACTTAATACCAAGAATTATGCAATGCAAGACTAACGGCGTCAATCAATAGATCGTCATGTGCATAAAGCTCTAATTCTCGTCATTCGACAAGACCTATTACATGACAAATACTCAGAGTATGCAACTGAAGCATAGTCGGTCCATTCCTCAGGCTCTACATGAAGGACTACTCTGATACCATAATGTAACACCCTCACTACCAAAGCTCACGCTTCCGGCTGCGTGACTCTGATAGCTCGGACATTACGATGACACTTATACTATTTAATACTAAAATATGAGCCTGTTTAAAACTTTAAACCGCAATCAAGATAAAGGCAAGGGTACAACAAGTAGTAATCTAAAGCAATACAGAGCATTTCAACAACTAAATAAACTCTTCATGACTTCTGTGCCCTGGTGCGGTATTTATAACCCACAAACTTACCGGCAAGTGCACCGGGTCGTACCAAGTAATACCTTACGTGAGTAAGGGTCGATCTCACGAGGATTGATGGATTAAGCAACAATAGCGTTTGATAGGATTAGTTAGACAAATAGAAAATAGTGTTGGAAGTTCAAAAGCATTAAAAAGTAAATTCAAAGTTTAAAGACAGGCAAGTAAATAAGTTGGGAAGAAAATATGGAGAAAATAGTTAAGGCTTCAGAGTTATCTATTTTTCCGGATTAACTTTTCTTACTAACTATTTTAAACATGTAGGATTTAATTTATGCCAACTATATGTGACTAGACCCTAATTCCTTAGAACTTTCTAGTCTCCTCTAAAATTCATCAACAGCCAATTCCTTGGTCAATTAATTCCAATTAGAGGGTGATGATCAATTTCCAGTTTATATGCCACACAAACTCTAATTACCCAAAAATAAAAGGATTATATGTCATGTATCCCGTTAAATCCAGATAATTAAAATTTAGGAGAATATGTTTTCAAGCTGTTGTTCAAGTAAAGAGCTTTTCCAAGTTTTACAAGAACTCAAATAGAAAAAGGGTCATACTTCCGTTCCACCCAAATTCATAAAATAAAGAGCGAAAACAATTCTTAAATTATAAATCCACACATAAATTAAAATAGAAAAAGCAATAAAATTAATCCATAGAAATAGACAGAGCTCCTAACCTTAACAGTGGAGGATTAGTTTCTCATAGTTCAGAGTAGAAAACTAGGATTGTAAATTGGGATGGAATGGGATCCTCCCCAGGACCTCTAAAGGAAAGAAAGCTTCCTCCTTTTATAACTAATCCTAATAAATTTAAAATCTAATATCTAAAACTGAAAATTAAAATAATATCTTTTCCTAATTTAAGATTTGAATTTAAATTTGAATTAATTAACAGATCTTCAGTTGATGGGTGGGGACCACTTGTTCTATCCATTCTGCAGCTTCTAATCTGTGTTTTCTGGGCTAAAAATTGAGTTAAAATAGCCCAGAAATCGCCCCCAGCATTTTTCTGCGTTTTCTGCCCGTGGCGCATGTGACGCGTCCGCATCGTCCATGCATTCGCGTCATTTGTGCAGATTCCAGTCCACGCGTTCGCGTCAGGCATGCGATCGCGTCATTGCGATCTCCTCCATTCCGCGCGGTCGTGTGAGCCATGCGTCCGCGTCGGTATTCGCTGGTCATCTCCCTGGTTTCTTCTCTTTCTCTGCAGAAACTTCATCAAATCCATTCGAATGCTACCTAAAATAAATAAAATTGCACAAAACTCAAAATAGCATCCATAGTGGCTAAAATATAATTAATTCTTAATTAAACTCAACAAATTAGATGCAAATTCACTAGGAAAAGATAGGAAAGATGCTCACGCATCACGCCCATATCCTAAAAGGGGAAAAATGTAGGGGGGTGAGAACATCATCCTCGAAAGGGTTCTCAGTAGAGGGTTTTTGGGAATTACTGTAATAGGATACGTGAAGATAAACCGTACCAGTGATTAATAACCGTCTTATGTCCCTTTTTAAAAACAAAGGTTTAGAATAAAAGAGAAATCTGAAATCCTTTTCTAAAAGAGGAAACTGTTTATTTAAAACAATATTCAAAAGCATTTCAAAAGGGTTTATCTATGCTGAACCAAATTAGCCTTTCACACATTTTCAAACCATAACCACAAAACCGAAACCAACCATCGGTCCATCTCAATTCAACCACGGCCCTAGGCCCAAACAATCCAACCAACAACCAATCATCACAATCCAACAGAGTCCCAGTTGCAAACACAGATAGGAAGTTCAAGCACAAACAAACAGTTACAGCAAGTAGAATAAGTAGCAGTTAATCTCAAGTAATCACATAGGCAAACCAAGTACAATATGCACACGCAAACAATGTCACATAGATGCATATGATGCATGCCTGTCCCTAGTGGCTGATGATATCATCTGTCGGTTATAGAGCCAACCCGACAAGTCCTGGTAGCTAACCATTGGACTGTCCATCTGTCGTGTCTCTCCAACTCGAGTTATACTCAATATAAACTTGATCATAATCATGATCCATATCCATCACCCTCACTGGTGAATATTTATTGGGGTGAGCTCATCCGGGGCTTTCACAGTGCCCGGCCACCCTGACGACATAGGGTCAAAAGAGCTTCGAGTCTCAACTTGGAGCACGTGGTGGCTAGCCACTGCTTTCTCCCAGGGAAACTCTTATTTCCGATAGTGGAAGTGCAACATTCACATTTATCAATGATTCAGCATATACATGCATTCAATCTCATCCATGGATCAACATCCATCTCAGCCATTCGACTCACGGTTCAGTCCAGAACCAGCCAATATTCATATCATACTCAGCCATTCTGGCTCACGGTTCAATCCAGAACCAACCAATATTTATAATCATACACAGCCATTCCGGCTCACAACAAAACAGCACTTCCACATTCAACATCATCAATTCATAAAATCAGCATTTAAGCCATAAATCACTTTTTCCCAAATCATTTCACTTTGAAATCAAGTGCCAACTCTTTTCAGCCTTGGCTTTAAAGATCTCATTTCTCAAATCATCTCAGGCTCATAAGCCACTTTTACTCAAGGTAAATTTCCCTTTTAAAACCATGCCACTCTCGGCATCCTCTTTTCAAAACTTCCATAACCATGGAAAGTTAAAGATTCATTTTGAAACATTCAAAATCATCCATCCAACAATGGGATTTTATAACAAAGTTTCTCGGCAAGGTCCCAAGTCCTTAGGGGAGAATAGCATAACTCATTTCGCCAAATTCATTTAAAATCATTAAAACATTGGCTTTCTGATTTGAGTAATAAAATAGGATCTAAGCCAAACCGAGTCACGTAATGATTTACTTCTTTCAAGCCATTTTCTTTACTTAGGCAAAACCAACTTCAACCCCCATGATAAATTCTAGAACGTTTCAACTGTTCAAAATTGTTTTAGTCTTGCAAGAATTCAGAGTTCAAAGAGTACTTAAAACCTTTCTCAAAACATTTCAAAATGAAACTTGTCAATAGACATTTAGGTTCTTTCAACATCATTGAAACTCCTCTAATTGAAACCCTCAAGTCAAATTAAAGGCATTGCCCTTGTCACATTAAAACAGCTTTAAAACATGAGTTTCATCTAAATAACTTTCTCCTGAAAAAGATACAATGTCTTTCTTAAGAAGCAAGACTAAATCACAATTCCCTCTTTAATAATTCATTTCAAAAGCATGAATCATCCTTTTCTTGATATTTCAACTAAAATAGTAGAAGCCTTCAGCTCATCATTTTTCCCAGACAACATTTCAATAAAGACTCGGATTTTATAGAAATTTCGGCAGCATCTCCCCTAAAACTTGGACTTTGCCACCTGGTCCGAGTCCCAACAAAGCCACTCTACAATCCTTTTCCAACAGCCCAAAATCCAAAATCAATTCAAAGGCAAGCCAAAATCCAATAGTTAATCTCAATACCATATTTCAAGAAAACCATTTCAAAAATCAAATAATTATTATCAGCCGAATAAACTCATTTCTAAAGTTTCAAAGAAACGGTTCAGTAACAATCATTCATCAAAAATCAGATCATTTAAAGCAAGTTAGGCTGAATTCAAGAGTGGATTCTATTTTTTCACATTCTCAATAAAATTAACTCAATTCAATTCTCAACGGATTAAACTCGATCTCAAAGCTTTAAAAGAATCAACTTGAAAAGCATTTCATTTCACAAAACCACACAACAATTCAACCAACAGACGTTCATAATCAACCAAGGCAAATCAAGCCATACATAAGGCCGATACAATCACCAAATACACATTCTCTCACATCAGTATCCATATGTAATAATTCCAATATATAAGAATATAGTTTTTGGAAAGTGCCCCTACCTCAAAATGCAAATTCCATAATCCAAACGTCTCACAGAGTCCTTTCTGCCTCAACCCGAACTGACGGCAACCAAAACCTCAGCTCCCAGTCACGTTCGTAATAACCAAAAGCAACACTAATCGCAACATATAATAATCAGGACTCGATCCCACGTTACCAAGACTCATATTCATTAACCAAACACAACAGAATACTAACGCGAGATCATTCGAAACATAATTTCTTATCAAAGTAACACAATGAGGCAGCTGCGATTTCGAACCGGCCCGGCAACAGCTCCGGCGGCGGCCAGAAGCTTCGGTGGATCAACTATAAAAATCGTGCAGCGTTAAAACCTTCTCGAATTCTAAAAAGGCAGAAACCTCAATTAAAACCCTTACCGACAAACTTTTCCGGCGACGGCAGCAGGGTCTCAAGTGGCAGAAGCTCAGTCCGGAGCTCCGGCGGCGATTCCAGAAGTCACAGAACCACTCCCGACGACCAGAATCACAGAGATGCAGCTCCCTTCTCTGGCAGCGACACCTGCGGTGGTGGCTGGTGCAGAAGCTCACAACGCAAGTAGCAACGGCGGCCTGCACCTCTTCCTTTCCTTCAGACCAGATCGAGCGGATCTCTAGCAGTGGCGGCACAGGGACGACAGCGACAGTCCGAGGCGACGGCGACAGCACACGGCGGCGCAGCTCCGCGCGGTGAGTCACACTCCTCCTCGCACGATTCCGACAGCAGCTTGTGGCTGGGCCGAACGGCGGCGAAGCTCAGCCCTTTGAACGGCAGTCGCGCGGAACTCAGCCCCTCTTCTTCAAGCTTGACGGTGACACGCGAGGCTCCTCCTCCACTGACTCTTGCGCGGGTCTTCCTTCTGATCGCGATGAAGATGAACAGCAACTGACGGCGAGGCGCGGTGGTTGGACAGCGGCGCGGAGCTTCAGCGACAGTGATGCGGATGGCATCTCGCAGTGTTGACGGCGACGACGCGACGGCGGCGGTGGAGCCCAGCACGCCGGCGCGAATCTCCTTCCTCTCCTCCTCCCTTCTCCCGCGGCCCTATCTTCCCTATTTCCCCATCTTTCTTTCTTTCTTCTTTCTTTCACGGTGGAGAAAACTATGGGGGTGTGGGCTGTTTGGTGAAAGGTGAGGCGCTGAGGAGAGTGGGGAAGGCTAGGGTTTAGATAAATTAGGTTTAGGGGCAATATAGTAATTTCACATAAAATTGGGAATAATATAGTAATTGAAACCCAAATTAAATCCAACACTATTTGTACATAGAAAATACTATTTGCTCATCAACTTTACAAATTATTTTCAGTAAAATGCCCAAATCTAAAAATTAGAAATAATATAATTAATTTCTCTATTTTCCAAAATAGCAGTATTAATATTTAAAATATTAATTATTTTATCCAAATCATATAGAAATCTTTATTATTTCACAACTACCAACTTTATAATTTGAATATGGAAAATAATCCAATAATTGTAAAATTGGATAATAATCTCAATTTATTTCAAATTCAATAAATTAAAACTTGCTTTAATTTTCTTTAATAGAGAAATTTCTGAAATTAAAGCTACAAAAACACTGAATTTGAAATTAGCTAATGATAGCCCTTTTTCAAAGATTTTGGGTCTTACAATAAGGGGTTCTTCCCTTACATCTTCTAAGTGTGGAAGGAGGTGATCAACCATTTCTCCGAATAGAGTACAACCAATCTTGTTGCCCTTGTTAAAGAAACCAAAATGAAAAAAGATTATAAATTTGACTATTTTCATCATATGATATATATTTATTTAATAGTAATATATCTTTGGGTTTGGGATCATACTCTAAATCTTCCAAAACAACTGCCAATCGCCTAGTTTCTTTTCCTTTGCTGGTAACCAACTCTCATGGATCTTCTTTCCCAACAACCTCTGCAATCATGTCTAGAAAGAAAACACATTGAGTATAGTCAAAATCTGGGGATGGAAACATTTAAGTAATAAACACCAAGATAACTTCCAAATTTTTTGCCAACAATATAGTATACACATATTAAGATAGCTTTCAGTAACGCATTTCGAACTAACCAAACAGTTCGGTATTGTCAAGCTTTTTAGCATTTAGTAACTCAGGAATAGTCTTCAATCGAAATGCTTCAAGGGAATAGCTTGGATTTTCAACTGGACTTACAATGGTCCTATGGGAGAAAGTGAGGACCCACTTTACTGAAGTTACCCGAGACTTGATCTTGTTATCAACAACTGTGAAGTTACTCATCACATACATGCAGAACTCTCGGATGTTACCCAACCACTTTTTCAAAACCGGGTTAGGAATTGAAGCATGAATCCTATCACCCTGAAAGATGTTTAGTTGGAATAGTCAATAATCAAAAGAGGGTCAAAAAATATAAATACCATTACAAAGGATTTTTTTTAATAACATACCTTAATATCCTGAAGAATCATCTCAATTGATCCCACTTCTTTCTCATTGAACTTGCTAGGACTCTCCCAGAGTCTTACCACGTATACCTTGAAATTCCAGGTTAATTTTTTTGCATTGACATCACATAGGTAATCATAACATTCAGCCATTTTTGTGATTTGTACCAAAGAGAAAGATGAAACTATTTCTATTTTTCAAGAGATGGGAACAAAATATTTTAAAGAGGGGTAAAATGTGGGTTTGCATCAAACAGCTCTATTTATATTGATGTCCCACTTATTATTTTATTTGAAATTAATTTTTTTATTTTTATTTTTATATTATACATTTGCCAAGAATATGCTATTGCCACTTGGCATGTATTGGCCACTAACATTTGTCAAACAAATAACTGCTCCACTTGTCAAATACTTAATCATCTAATGCTCTCCTATTATATATAGGAAGATAAGAGCATACAGTTAACATAAAATGGCGGAGTATTACTAATATCATACTACAATTTTAAAAATCTGCATGACGATCAAGATAGGAACAACCAAAGTAAACATGCATAGTAACCAATGATAAAATAGGCCTTTAACTTACAGCTAATTCAATAGTTAGTTGTGATAGACTATACAAATATTTTTAATTATTCAATATCAAATACACATCATAGTTCTTTTATTGTATAATAAATAAACAATTATATTATTTGGTAATGTGCAAGTTATCGACAAACTAATTCTATAAAGGTAGAGACCATTGTCAAAACATGTAAAGAAATTTATAAAAGCATACTATGCAAGCATTAGACCTAAAACATAAACCTTCATTTCTCAAACACTTAAGTGAAGTTGTTGTGTGTTGCCTGTCAAAAATGAGTGAATATCTCCCAAACGAATTCCTCTCCCACACCTCAATGATGACATTGTCTGAAAATTTTTTGTCAAGGCAGACCCCAAAACAGTTGGCAAATGCAGAACTTTGAGCAAGATATGGTGCCACCGACTCTCGATGTCATTGTTCATCAAGCAAAATTTTCAGGCGAACAAGAATAAGTACAGGAGTATTATTGTTGGAGTTGGGTATCCCCCAAATGACGAGAGATGTCATTAGTTTCTAATGGCCAATTTAGATGATGGTGCGCAGTCTCAACTCAATATACACATTAATATCAACCATTTCGGATTCTGTACACCAATACGTATAGGATCTCTGTAGCATCTTCAATAAAGAAAAAGTCTCATACACCAACCTTTGGTGACGTATATCCACTCTTAAGAAAAGAATGCACTAGGTTATCCATCAGGCGTGAAACTCTGCAAAAGTATGAATAGTATTATAAAGACAGAACTTTACATTGATGATTAAAAACAAAATAAATCATATATATCATAATGTAAAACATGGATAGTTGTGCAAGAAAAAAACTAATCTTTTGATTGCAGAGGGAAATTACTATAGTAGAGACTTTACCACTAATGGTTTTAAGAGGGATGCATATATAAAAATTGTAAGAACCGGAATAACCGCTTTAATAAACTAATAATTTAATGGCCCAGAATAAGTTTGGAAACTTAGAAATAATAATTAAAAAATATAGAGGTAAAATTTGAATTCAATCATTTTTCTAAGTGGGAAAATGTATCTTTTGCGAAAATTTTTTATAAAAACGCGTATCGGCACTTAACCCGACAATACTGGCTCTAGTATGACCGATACCGCATATTAAGAAAAATAAGATTTTGAAAATTGAATTTATTATTTTGGAAAGACAAAAATAATTTAGAATTGAAAACCGGACACTAATTCTAAAGGTTTTGGCCCAAAGTGGGCCAAAACGGACCGAAAATGCTAATGGGTTGGACTGGAAGCCCAACATATAAATACACATTTAATGAAATTTTAGCTCATTTCAGCACACCCAAAGAGTGAGGGGCGCTGTTTTGAGAGAAGGAAGAAGAGAGGAGAAGTTACTATTCATCTCCTCCTTCATTTGGCCATAACTTGAGCTACAGAGTACCGATTGACGAACTGTTTGCGGTCACGCGTCGCTCTCATTGAGCCCGTCATTTAACAGAGCTTTACTCATAAGAACTCGTGTCTCATGCTCCAGTTTCCTGTCCTAACATTTTTGCATTTTTGAGTAGATTTTTGTGTTTTGGTTGTTTAGGGATGATCTAGCATTAGATTATTATTGAATTTTATCCTTAATATTGTTGGGTAAGCTTGATAGTTGGTAAGTTTTGGAAGTGGTGTTGGTGCTTGAGGCTTGTTGATCTTGTTGGAATCAAGCTTTGGGTGTTTGTACTTTTTGGGAAATCGGCCAAGGTATGGTTTCGATTTTCTCTATGTAATATGTAATATTTCTGGACACTTAGGCTAGTGGACCATATGATAGGATTGAAATGATTGTTGATAATTGTTGGATTGATGATGTATGATGATTTTGATGAATGTGATGATTTTGATGAGAGTGTGATGACTGGATATTTGCACAACACAAATTCCTTCGGCAAGTGTATCGAATTGCTAAGTAATAACTCACTGTTGAGTGAGGTCGATCCCACAGGGATTGATGGACTAAGAAACTTTAGTTAGGTGATTTATCTAGTCAAGCAAATATTTGATGATTTTGTATAATTGAATGAACATAATGTAATTGACAACGACAGTAAATATGCTAAATTAAATTGCTGAAGAATAAAGAGCTGAAAGTAAATTGTGAAAGGTAAATGGCGGAAACTTAAATGACAAGAAACTAAAGAGCTGAAACTTAAATGACAAGAAAGTAAAAGCAAGAATGTAAATAGCAATGAAAGATAAAATTGCATGAAATGTAAATGGGTTATAGGTGCTGGGAATCAAAGATAACAAGAGATTCAAAGTAATTGAAAGGAATAGCAACAATGGGTGAGATTCATTAGGGATTGAAGACATTGTAATCCTTCATGAACTAATGGGTCTCACTCCTTCTCAATCATATAAAGTAGATCTATGGCGGATTGTCAATAATTGAGTTCTAATTCCTTGGCAACTCAATTTCTCTTAACACAATCAATTGCTAATTTCTTGATCTAATTGTTCATGAGAAGAGGTTAAGCTCAAGTTTCTAATCCATAAGCCACACAACCCTTAGGACCTCAATTCAAAGAGGTTTTATGTCACATACCAACTAAGAATGTGTTGATCAAAAGAGTTATGAGGGAGAAGTTTCAAACTGAATCCTATTATCCCTTTTCCAAGGCTCACATAGAGATTCAAGTATATCCAAACCCCCTTCCGGTAGTGAATGGATCTATGAAGTACAAAAGCTTTCCCTTAGCCACAACAAGCGGATTAAGAAGAAGAAGAATTGCATTAATTCATTAGAATTACAATAGAGCTCCTCCCCCTAATGATGTGGGGTTTAGTTCATCATCGCTCTGGAAAACTCAGAAAAAATAAAGTACATGAAAAGTAAAACTAAGTACAATGAAGAAAGAAAAGTAGTCAGAGTTTCCCAATTCGGATCTCCAATCCTCTGATCCTCCTCTTTCTAAGTTCAAAACTCTTCCTATATATACTACTCTTCTGATCTTCAAGTTAGTCTTCAAGTATTTAGTGGGCCCTTGGCCTTAACTGAAACAGTGAGGGAAATGTGAAGCCCTTCTCATAGCGTTGGCACTAGCGTTAACAATGTTATCAATGTTGCATTCTGGCGTTAATACTGGCGTTAGTGTGCTAACGCTGCCACCAACGCCAGCGCCTGTTGTGTGTACGCATGTTGACTTGTGTGTTCGCATCCTTGTAAGTTTTGCCTCATGTTGCGTACACACACTATTTCGTGCGTACGCATACTGACCAATTTTCCTCTGGTGCGCACACACACTGCTTCGTGCGTACGCACACTAGCCAAATCTTCTAACCCCAACTCGTGCTTTGATCGAAGACGTTAGTGTGTTAACGTTGGTGGCCTTAGCACACTAATGTTGGGCACAACGTTAGCACTGGTGTTGGTGTGCTAACGTTGCCCATTAACGCTCCCTTCCTTTTTGCCCAACGTTGACACTGGCGTTAGTGGACTAATTTTGCCACTAACTCCAGCTTCTTCTTCTCCCTTGGCCATGTTAACGCTGGTGTTAATGGGCTAACTTTGCCACTAACACTAGCTTCTTCTTCCTTGGCAACGTTGGCACTGGCGTTAGTGGGCTAACTTTGCCACTAACGCCAGCTTCTTCTTGCCTTCCTCTACTTCTTCTTTGCCTGTCATCAATCAAACAAGTGCATCAAAATTTTGCCATAATCACAAGATAATGCATCATTCATTGCATCAAGTAGTTCTTGCATAAATCTCATGAAAATGATTATAATTCACTAATGTTTGATGAATCAAGACATGCATAAGTAACTCATCCAAATGCTTGCTTATTGATGAAGATAATGCATGAAACTAGCCTAAAACATGCTAAAAATGGCTTGTGAAACTAGCCAAGATGCCCTAGCATCAGAGTGTGATGTTGAGTATTGATACTGGGGTTGAATAATGATAATTGTGAGGATTGAATATGAGATAGGATGAATGATGTTTATGATTGGTTAAATTGAGCAAAATTGTTGATATTGATACCTTGATTTGGAAGTTTGTTAAGTTTTGTTGAATTATGGTGGAAAGATTGAGTGAAATAGAGGTTGAGTTGATTGAAGTGTAATAGAATGGTAAAGTGTAGTATGTGATAGTGTTTTGTGATGAAATTGGGTATGTTTTGGTTTGGTTTGGTTTTGGAATTTGGAAACTAGAGAACTTTGATGTTTTTGTGTAAAACTTGATTTTTGGTGAACTTTGGTGGATCATAAATTGATTCTTAGACATTGAAATTGAATGATTTTTATTTCAAATTAAAGATGATTTCAAGAGCTTTAAAATGATATAAAGTTTGAGGAAAATAGAGTTTTGTAGAGGAAGTTATGAGCATTTGAAGTTTGGTATAAAAATCTGATTTCTGCAGCTTTAAGATTTTTCTAAGTTTATTACAGCATGCGTACACGACCATTACACGCAACACGAGTATTCCCTTCAGGTTGGAACACTCGCGTATGCTTGCAGGTGCCGCATACGCAGACACGCAGTTTTTCAACGTGTGCGTATGCACGGCAGGGGTGTGCATACACACAGATCTTGTTTTGTTAAAAAATAGTTTTCTTCATTTTCAATTGGTTCTCTAGCTTTCTAAACTTTTTTAATTACTGTTTAAGATTTCTATCTAGTAATTAGGCCCTAAGACTATTAGAGATGAGTTAGAAAATGAAATTGATGAATTTCTGTTATAATTTTAGAAGACGGTGATTTAGGCTTGGGAAGTTCTGTGGATGGAATGGCTGGAGTGTCTGGGCGGAGTGTTGAGGTGATTATGACTTGAGAAACATGAATGATTATGGCTAATAAGATTAGTATAAGTGGACTTGTGCTATGAGCAGTGATCTTTGAGATTGAGTATATGATTGTGATATGCATTGTTCTCCGTCGTAGAGGCTGTGGTAGTCTCCCGCCTACATTTAGATGTGAGGGCTGTGGCAGTCTCCTGCTCACATGACATGCATTGATTTGGTAAGTTGCTATGTGCCTCGGGCAAGGGTTGTGGCAGTCTCCCGCTTGTCGAGGTAGCGGTAACGGCATAGGGGCTGAGGCAGTCTCCCGCTTACGTTGAAATGTGAGGGTTGAAGCTGAGCTCCCCACTCACATTTTTCTCTGGTTGCAAGGTGGTAGGACACTATCCCACGGAATCATACGGCATCCAGAGGAAGGTGGTAGGGCACTGATGAGCGGATAATTTATACGCTTTTTGACATTGTTTTTAGTATGTTTTTAGTAGGATCTAGTTCCTTTTAGGGATGTTTTCATTAGTTTTTATGTTAAATTCCCATTTCTGGACTTTACTATGAGTTTGTGTGTTTTTCTGTGATTTCAGGTATTTTCTGGCTGAAATTGAGGGACTTGAGCAAAAATCAGATTCAGAGGTTGAAGAAGAACTGCTGATGCTGTTGGATTCTGACCTCCCTGCACTCAAAGTGGATTTTCTGGAGCTACAGAACTCGAAATGGCGCGCTTCCAATTGCGTTGGAAAGTAGACATCCAGGGCTTTCCAGAAATATATAATAGTCCATACTTTGGCCAAGAATTGACGACGTAAACTGGCGTTCAACGCCAGCCTTCTGCCCAAATCTGGCGTCCAGCGCCAGAAAAGAATCCAAAACCAGAGTTGAACGCCCAAACTGGCACAGAAACTGGCGCTCAACTCCACAAATGGCCTCTGCACGTGCAACACTCAGGCTCAGCCCAAACACACACCAAGTGGGCCCCGGAAGTGGATTTATGCATCAATTACTTACTCATGTAAACCCTAGTAGCTAGTTTATTATAAATAGGACGTTGCCTGTCAAAAATGAGTGAATATCTCCCAAACGAATTCCTCTCCCACACCTTAATAATGACATTGTCTGAAAATTTTTTGTCAGAATCCGGAAAGTCTAAACCTTGTCTGTGGTATTCCGAGTAGGATTCAATGATTGAATGACTGTGACGAGCTTCAAACTCGCGAGTGCTGGGCGTTGGTGACAGACGCAAAAGGAGGGTGAATCCTATTCCAGCATGATCGAGAACCGACAGATGAATGGCCGTGCTGTGACAGAGCATGTGAGCATATCTTTCACTGAGAGGAGGGGATGTAGCCACTGACAACGGTGATGTCCTTGCATAAAGCCAGCCATGGAAAGGAGTAAGATTGATTGGATGAAGATAGCAGGAAAGCAGAGGTTCAGAGGAACGAAAAGCATCTCCATTCGCTTATCTGAAATTCCTACCAATGAATTACATAAGTATCTCTATCCTTATTCTATTATATAATATTCGAAAACACCATTATCACTTTATATCTGCCTGACTGAGATTTACAAGGTGACCATAGCTTGCTTCATACCAACAATCTCCGTGGGATTCGACCCTTACTCACGTAAGGTATTACTTGGACGACCCAGTGCACTTGCTGGTTAGTTGTATCGAAGTTGTGACATATTATGAATGTGTAATCACGATTACGCATACCAAGTTGCTCACGTGCCAGGAATAGTTTGAGCCTGGACATCACAATTTCGTGCACCAGGCACTCATCCCTCGAAATTATTCCTCCTGAGTATACGTAACAGAGAGACTAATCCGGGAGTTGCCGATCGAATTTTGTGTCGGGATTGGCACTATAACTGACAAGTGATATCACGAGCCAAATAGGATAGATATTCATCATATGCATCTTCTACTTATTTGTTTGCTTTGCTTAATTTCGGTTATGCTTAAATGAACCACGTGTTTACTTGCTAATTGTTCTACTTGTTGTACATGTACTTTACTTGTGCTTTAATTGTATGAAATTACTTGTGTTTTCTGTTGGGATTGAGGAGATTCGGTAGGCGGTGGCAATAGGATCGCATGGAGCTTAGGCTGACGAAGGCTGTGGGACAGTGGTGCTATGTTAGTTAGAAATTCCTTAAGTTAGAATACCCTATTTACGGTTTAAGTTAATTATTTGTTTCAAGGTTGAATATTCTGTATCAATGTGAAGTTCTAGGATTGCCTTTGGCATCCCAAAACCTTATATCTTACATCACTGGACACTGTTACCATACTGAGAACCTCTGATTCTCATACCATATATTGTTGTTGTTTTTCAGATGCAAGTCACAACCCACCACGGTGAGTTTACGGATACGGTGACAGAGCGGAGGATGATCTTCCTTATGTTTTATTTCACTTTACTTTTGTTGTAGTATTCTCTCACCTTTTGTATATTTAACGTTTTTGCCTTAGAGGCTTTATTTCTAAAAAACTTTGAGAGATAGGCTGTTGCTGTTTTAAACTTCAAAACTCTGTTGTATTGTCTGTATTTGACTAGCCGGCCTAAACTCCGCAGGCTGTGACTAGTCCTCTTTTTTTATATCATACTTATATATATCTGGTTCACATTAGTTATTACCTTGTGTATCCTGGAGCTATCTATAAGGCTTTATATATATTATGTCTTGTTATGTTCGTACCTACGCGCTTAGTTACCGTGTGTGAACATTTCGTGCTTTGTAATTCCACATATGCGTCTTTGAGCTTTTATTCCTTCATCGGGCTCCTACTATTACTATTTCTTTCTATATATATAGTATGGTATGAGCTTTAGAACTGTCGTGGCATTTTGTTATCCTTTGCTTTACGGCTAGAGGTAAGGCTTAAGGTGATAGGGTGTTACAGAAATATAATAGGCCTGATACAACTCTAATAAAATTGACATGTAAGATAGAAATGCCAATGAAAGATATCGGTGTCCTAAAACTATTACTTTAAAAGGTTTTGTGTCATGTTAGGAAAAGTAGCAATATTTCACTAATATAAGAGCATACAATTAACATAAAATGGTGGAGTATTACCAATATCATACTACAATTTTAAAAATATGCATGACGATCAAGATAGGAACAACCAAAATAAACATGCACGGTAACCAATGGCAAAATAGGCCTTTAACTTATAGCTAATTCAATAGTTAGTTGTGCTAGACTATACAAATATTTTTAATTATTTAATAGTCAAATACACATCATAGTTCTTTTACTGTATAATAAATAACAATTATATTATTTGGTATTGTGCAAATTATCGACAAACTAATTTTATAAAGGTAGAGACCATTGTCAAAACATGTAAAAAGATTTATAAAAGCATACTATGCAAGCATTAAACCCAAAACATAATCCTTCATTTCTCTAACACTTAAGGGAAGCTGTTGTGTGTTGCATGTAAAAAATGAGTGACATATCTCCCAAAAGAATTCCTCTCCCACACCTTAATAATGACATTGTCTGAAAATTTTTTGTCAAGGCAGACCCCAAAACAGTTGGCAAGTGCAGAACTTTGAGCAAGATATGGTGCCTCCGACTCTCAACGCCATTGTTCATCGAGCAAAATTTTTAGGCGAACAAGAATAAGCACAGGAGTATCATTGTTAGAGCTGGGTATCCCCCAAATGACAAGAGATGTCATTGGTTTCTAATGGCCAATTTAGATGATGATGCGCAATCTCAACTCAATATACCCATTAATATCAACCATTTTGGATTATATACACTGATAGGTATAGGATCTCTGTAGCATCTTCAATAAAGAAAAAAGTCTCATACACCAACCTTTAGCGACGTATATTCACTCTTAAGAAAAGAATGTACTAGGTTATAAAATTAGGGAGCAGTCACGGTTTTCTTAGTATCAGATTAGTTCCAAAACCCATAAAAATATATGATTTATATCATTAGAAACTTGAATTCGTTATGAACGTGTGAATATAAAATTTACATGATTCCGAGTCCGTTTGTTATATTAATTATTAAATAGAAAAATAGTCACTAAGAAGGCATCAATCTGCTAAAAGAAAGAGTTAAAAGTATTGAGTGATGATTAAAGTAAAGCCCAAGATGCCATGGGAATCTGTTATTGGCTGCATTTATTTTTGAGAACAGGACAAGATAAGACACTGAGAACAAGACATAAAGAACAGAGACACAAAATTTTGTGTTCTTGTATTCTGTTTGGTGATAAAATAGAATAAATTATGAAAATCTAATTTATTCTTATTTTTTTCATTCAATAAATTTGAGACAAAAAATATAATAATAAAAAAATATAATTATGAAAAATTAACAAGAATAATAAAAGAAAAAATAAAAAATAAGTTGTGTCTCTTGTTAATGTTTTCGTGTCCTTCCTGTCAGGATGGACACAATATACACTAATTCAGTGTCTTTGGATGCATTGTCTCTGTCCATGTCTCCTTTGTTAAACACGATTTTGTGTCTCTGTGTCTTTGTCTTAGTGTCCTATTTCTGTAAACAAACGCAGCCATAGGGACGCTTACTATATATAGCTCAGTGGGAATGGCGATATGTATCGCTCACTTGAGACTATGAGTACGGCCTAGTGAGGACCGCGATACTTAATACTCACTTGAGACTGGAAGAATGATTCCCATGAGAACAACAATACATAACACTCATAGAAGGAATGTTTTCTGAGATAGGGACGGCGATACGTAACGCCTATTTCAGGAATGTTGTCGGGTGCGGATAACCAACCGACACGTGAGCTCATGGCCTGCACTAGGAAAGGCATGCGCCATATTGTTTACACATGTGAATTACTTTTGATTGTTTACTATAGCTTTCTACTTGTCTGTGATTATTTCTATTTATCTGCTATATAATTGTACTCTGTTGCGATTTTCTGTTTAGCGAGAACCTAGAAACCAAGACCCTAGGATCCATTTTTCCCATTTACCCTACTAGAAATCTTAGGTTTTCATCCTCTTTCTTCCCACGTTCACAGATGGGATCAACAGTGATATTCTTTGAGGTTCCTCTTGTCTTGAGCTATGAAAACCCTGAGCAGGGTGGAGTCTTCATGTGGGGCATGCCAAGAACCTGCATCTATGCTTTACGCGATCGTGATTTTAGATTCTCTGTACATAGCCCGTATTTTGATCCAGACATGCCATACGAGTCTTACCTGCATCTATGCTTTTGTAGTATTTTAGAGGGATATGATTTTCCAGTAGATCGGTTCTAGTTTAGGAGACCCGTGTGAGGGTTGGGACTGGTTTTTCATATTTTGTCTATGTATATATTTGATGTAGTTACTCTGTATTTGGCATGTACTTTTCGACTCATGTTNNNATATATCCTCATATATCTATCCTGTAATATTACTGCGATTATTATTATGTGGTTGTGTTTTTACCACACCAAAATAGAAACAGTTTTATTTAATCATGCTAATCCGACAAAGTCTTCTAGGAATGTTTGATAAAGAAATTCCGAGTCTAGAGTCAAGTAGACTCGTACGACAAGTAATACCTGAACGATTGATATTGGTCCTGGCGTGTTAAAAGTTTTGTCGTTACAAAACACTTGTACTAAAGGTATCTGAGTGGGTGATTAAAGAGTGGTAGAGACGAATATTCGACACGAATAATCAACAGGCTCTTCCATGTAAAAAAGAGGGAGTGATACCTATAAGGATACTTCGTTAAGTCAAAAAAATCAAATATATATTAGATTTAGGGTTAAGATATCATATCTAACTGATGTAAGGATTTTCGTCGGTTAGGAATTTCACACAAATAATCTCGTCGAAGTATAGTCCAAACAAACAAACAATCCTTAAATCAAAGGTTAGTTTTGGTTGTCACAAGTTCAACCCAATAAAAATAACCGAAAGTATTAGTCTCGGGTTGTTCTCCCTAGAAATTACAATCGAGTGCTCAATTATTGGTTATGAGTTTCACGGGTTGGGTTGAAAAGTGCAAGAAATTAAAAAGGCAAGAATTTAAATGATAATAAAGTAAATCAAACACTAAAGATAACAAATACTAAAGGGAGACATTCATGGCAAGGATTGAGAATCAAGGCTTTCTATCCTAGTCATTAATCATAATACAATAATTAACAAGAGCCAATCCTATTTCGTCATCCCTAACATCGGAAGAAGGTACAATGTTATCTTCACATTGAGAGAAAGTCAAATAAGACTAGTTAATCTCAATCCATAAGTCCTAATCAACTTACTAATTGAATTAGCAAGAGATTAGAGTCAATGGAAATAATATTAACTAACAACTCTAGATCACCAACATAAGTTGGGTATTAATGACTCAAGATTGCCTAATTTCTCTTTCCAAGTCAAGAATGCTCAAAAAGCTACTCTAAAGTCCAACCAAATATTTTGTCAAAAACTTGGAAGGTATAAAAGTGAAGCATCATAAAATTGCAATAATAATAAAATCTACAACTACCCAATGCAAGGAATCAACAATAACAACTAAAGAAAGCAACATTAAACATGAAATACCTCAAATTGCATTAAAGGAAATTGAAATTGACAAGAGTGTTTATAACATAAAATGACATAAAAAAGAAATTAACAAAAGGAACTAAGAGAACAAGGATGTAGAAACAAGAAATTGCAAAGAAAACTAGATGAAAACAAGAACTAGAACCTAAATCTAAGAGAGTTTGACCTAGTTCTACCCTAATTTTAGAGAGAAGAAGGAGCTTCTCTCTCTCTAGAAACTACCTAAAGCATAATTCCTACACTACATAATTGCTCCCCCTTATTCCCTCTTGAATTCTGCATCAAATAGTTTCAGAAATGAGATGGATTTGGGCCTAGAAGGCTCAGAAATCGCCTCCAGCATGTTGCCTTTAATGAGGTCACGTGACCAACGTCACGCGTGCGCTTGGTTGACGCGTGCGCGTCGCCTGGCAAATTGCCTCCTCACGTGTACGCGTGGATAACGCGTGCGCGTGGATTGGAAAATGTCCTCCTCACGCATACGCGTGAATGATGTGTGTGCGTGGCCTTGAATCCTCCAAATGTTCATTTTTTCGTGAGTTCTCCACTTTGCATGCTTTTTTCTTCACTTCTTCCATCCAATCCTTGTCTTATAAACCTGAAATCACTCAACGAACATATCAAGTCATCGAATGGAATTAAAGTGAATTAAATTTAGCAATTTAAATGCCTAAAAAACATGTTTTCACTCTTAAGCACAAATTAGAGAGAATTACAAAAAAAATACTATTTCATTAAATAAATATGAAATAAGTTGATAAAATCCCTTAAATTCAACACAAAATAAATCATAAAATTAGAGTTTATCACTAACAAAGTTGTGGGGCTCCCTCTTATGTGGTGACTAGTGAACAAATAAGTTAATGGGAAAGGGAGCTTCTCTTTAAAGAGGATCAAATATGTTCCCCCTTGGGAGGCTCTTCGACATTGCTGTGAGGACCATGATCCAAATGCTCCGAGATCACTTGTGCGTGGATCAGTCCTTGTGGGGTCAGGTTGTGGGGAGGCTTAGGACCGGTGCGTTGGGCCAATCCATAATAACACTCAAAATATACGCAACAAAAATATCAAATTATTAAATATATACTATAAAAAAAAAAAAAGAGATTATA
>NC_029792.2:19692673-19710235 GCF_000816755.2 Arachis ipaensis
AAAATTTGATATTTTTTGTTAAGTGAAATGACCAAAAAAAATTTTAAAAGATAAATATAGAGATTGATTTTTTTTATGTGTATATTTTTCAAATAGTTATCTGAATATCTTCATAAAATTTCATATCAAATGCACAAGCAAGTAGATAATCAAATACAAAAATTATTTACTATTTATAAAAAAAGTAATTTTTTTTATTATTTTGTTAACATTTAAAGACATTTTGAGAATTTTTTATAATTAAAATTTTTTTAAAATATTTCTGTTAATAATTTGATAATTCGAGAGCATTCTTGTAGTTAACTATTTTTATTTTTACAAGTGTAATAATTAGTACCATGTTCGAAGACTATTTTTTATTCAATATTATTATATTCTATTTGTGTCCCTAACGTTTAAATCGTCCTATTTGTATCTCTAACGTTTGTAAAAGTGATTCAATGTTATCCTGCCGTCAATTATACATCATGAGCGCTTTAGTTTGAGTTTTAAAAATCTCTTCTTGAAGTTAGAATACAAATGTTTGGGATAGAATTGATGATCTACTCCGAAAAATAGCTCATCAAATATTGAAACTAATTCCTACAACATTTACATAATTCACTTTTATAGGGATATAATTGAATATAAACATAAATAGTGGGTATAATACTAAAATCTAACACATCCAAGTGAGACCTAATTGAGAATGAATACATCCAAGTGAGAATAATTGAAAAATATAATCTGATTTGTTAGTATAATTGATAGTAGGATAACATTGAATCACTTTTATAAACGTTAAGGATATAAATAGGACGATTTAAACATTAGGGACACAAATAGGACTTATCCCAAACGTTGGGGATAAAAATGATACTTTACTCTTAGAATAAAATAACATATAGGTCAATTAATTTGTTGAACAAAAGAAAAACATTAATAAAATCACAATGGTTATGCTCGTATACTACTCAATAAAAGAGACGTTTTTAGTTTTTTTTTTTAGCAATATAAAATGTTAGTTTTTATGATTTTTTTTTTTTTTTAAAACTAGTTTTTATGAACTTTGGTCCTCTATCTTTATGATCTTTTCACGCTCCTTGTAATAGCCCGTAGGAAGTATGTATTAAAATAATTAAAATATTTTTGTCACAAAAGAAAGGAAAAAGAAAAAAAACAGGAAGAAACAACCTTAAAGGGAGGCTGGAAGTCCCTATGAAGGATGGTACAAATATTATTCATGGTTCTAACCATTCAACAATGTTGTTTTGCACTAGCTTCACTTTAACAATCTAATTCCAATCCATAATAATCTCATGAATTCTATTCACTATATATATCATTGTCTACACTAGTGCGAGCAGGGCTTTACTTCTTGGACTGCAACACAAACATTTAGATTATTATTTGTTTTACAAGTCACTTGTCCAAAACCACACTTCTAAACTAAAATAAGCCTTTTCCAATGCGAAAAAAACTCAGTGATGCAAAACAAAAGCATGTGCAAGGATCCATGTACAACTTTTCGTCCGACAGAGAAACTCACGTGCATTTGTCTTCATATAAAGTTAATAATTAAAAATTATTAGATGATTATTTAATCAAATTTATCAAATCATCTAATAATTATTAAGTCACATGCATGTGATCGTCGAGCCTTCACCTTCGTCTAATTTCCACTAGCATCTTGAATAATACACCTAACATAAGAAGATTGATCAACAATAAAAATATTAATATCACGGTTTACCTTAACTAAATGAATTACAGAAGTGGGCAACCAATCATTCAATAAAAAGGAAGATATAATAGTTATATGAAAAGAGTAGACTCAATCTAATTTTTTAGCAGTATTTCGACTAAGAATCATTACCTTTTTGAAAGATCACGGAACAGTTGGATTGAAAATGTCGTTATTGCAGTCTCTTCACACCCGCTAACTATTGACGGATTTGGTTTCCAACGTACAAATTAAAAATCTTTAATTGCTTCATGATTAAAATATGACTTTAATCTAAAATAAACAATAAGCGTATGTATATAGCAAAAGTAAATAAATATCGAAGATCAACTGCAGCACTAAGTGTTTGTTTGGATTAGATTCTTTGAACGAAGAAAGTACTTTTTTAAAAAGAATTTATTAAATTTTAAATATGTTTAAATACATTTTTTTAAACCAACAATAGTTTATTTTTTAATAAAGTAGAAACAAAAGAATTTTCAATCTTTAAATTAAAAAAAAACTTTCTTAATGAAAAATAATTTTTTTAAATAAAATATTAATATTTTTATTTTAAAATAAGTGACTAATATTTTTTTATATTTGCATTTTCATTTGAGTCAATATTAGTCAACTTTTCATTTCTCTAACTAAAATATTGACCCATAATATTTTCCAAATGCAACAATATCATCTATCCTATATCATTATATTTTTCGTCCTGCACATATAACACTTTGGCATAATGAGAATCATGAGAAAAATCCTAATTAATAATTAGCAAGTAAATTAAAAGAAACATAAGAAAACTACAAAATTTAGAATAAAAGGTTGTCCTCCTCCAATCCGTCAACAACTGATTTTTCCACTGAAAGAATTTCTTCGCATGGAGTTAAAAGTTGAAGACAAATGGGTAGGCATAGAACAAGAAGATGACATAGACAACAAATTAGTATCACTCCTTTGAACAAGCGACCCTTGCTTAAGCATCTTCCTCCTATATTGCATTAACCCAATTAACTGGTTGTAATCTCCACTCTTATTACGCCCATATTGACAATTATTATTTTCTGGCCTTCTTCTTGCAGGACGCACCACATAGAACCAAATTGAAGTGTAAAATATAGCCAAAGTTTTACCCCACATGACCAAGAACAAAAGACTGACCAAAAGCATGTATGTAGCTGTGTAAGCATCATAGGAGCAACATTCCCTCTTATAATTGATGTAAATTTGGCCCTGTTTTGGGGTCCTAGGATGATTTTGTGAGAAGGGTGTTCTAGGTGCATTAATATTTTGTGGCGAAAAGGGGGTCCTATTGGAAACACTTTGTGGCGAGAAGGGTGATTTGGGTGAGGAGGAGTGCGTTGTTGTTGCATGATGAGGGGAAAATATTGAACCAAGACGAGAGGAAAATGAACTTGTTGAGCTTATAGAAGCCGAGGTGGTTAATAGAGGGGAGGAATTGTTGGAAGGATTTGATGGTAATGAGGTGGTTCGGAGATTATGCAAACGCATGTTTTTTATTGTGAGTGTTGGGGTTAAGACTTTGCTGTTATTGTTATCTTGGATGGGGCTAAAGGAGTTCAGGCTGGGGCTGGAGCTGCTGCTAGTGCTAATGCTGCTGCTGCTGCTGCTGTTATCGTTGCTGCTCATGTTGCTCAGGCTGCTCATGCTGCTGCTGCTGCTATTTGATCTTAATTTTCTTTCCTTCCTTTCTTTTCTTTTGTTAGAAAGTGTTCTTACCTGTTAAAACCATCATTATTGGGGACAAAATGTTACATTTTTCTAATAATATAGTTTGAAAAAAAATTATTAAAAAGTATGTAATTGAATGATTGGCTATATTGTAGGAAAATTAAATTCTTAAATGAAATTAAAAAAAAAATCATTAATCAGTGAAATCAATAAAAAAAACTTTAGTTACAAAATTAGATTAATTACATGTTTGTCATGTTTGCTAATTTTGATATACACCTAACATAATTAATATATATTATGGTATGTAGAGAAAAAATAAAAATAAAAACAAACCAATGATGTCTCTTTAATGGCCTTTCTGAGGGCCTGCCACTTGCTCTTTCTCCGGCGAGTCTCTCCTCCGGGAGACAGCAGCATGTCGTCGTCGTCGAGGGTGGCAGTGGGCTTGAAACACGTTAGCAACCTGCTCCTTCTGCTCATACTGCTCGTGTCGCTGCTATTGCTGCTGTTGGTGCTGCTATTGCTATTGCTCCTTTGCATGCCATGATTAATTATGAATTCCATGGAGTCCATCAATATATCTCACAAAACGAATTGAGAAATAGGCCTAATTACTTTGAAGGAAATGGAAGATGAATAAGGAGAAATAGAATAATTCTTATGTTGTTGATGCTAAATAGCCTATGAAGAAAAAGAAAAATAAGAACGTTGTTAATTTGTTATTGTTATAGATAATTATATATATACTGTTGGAGAAAGCGGTTAATTAAACAACTATTAAAGGAGAAAAATAGAGAAGCGTGGTGGCGTTTGAGATTCCGTGGGTTCCGTTAGTTATTACAGTTATTTGATTTGACTTGATTTGCTATCGCTACAACGAAGAAGTGCTTGGCATCTAATAAAATCTTTTAATTAAAGTAATATTAAGTAGTTATTATGGATAAGACTTAGGTTTAATGTCTTTAAATAAATTACGAGATGTAAGTCATGTAACAGAAGAAATAAAATTAAGAGTCAAATTGAATGAAATAAAGTGTAACATTAACAAATTAAAAATAAGTCTATTATTATCATATCAAATCCGTTAACAACGCTTATTTTAACGCCACATCATGTTGAGGTTTAAAAATGAGAAAGCCAGGATAATTGTTGTGGAAGTGACCGCGAGTTATTAATTGGAATGTAAATATAATAATGATTATTTGATTAGTTCAGGGTGGATGTTCTATTTTATTCTATTTATCGTCTACCCAGCGAGTTGCTGTTTGTAGAGCAGTTAACATCAACTTTTTGTTATAATAATTAAATAATAGTAATTTTTTAAGAATTTAATTTTGACGTTAAATTAGTATAAAACATTTTATACAATCGTCTAATCACATTAAAAATAATTGGTTAACTTTAAATTAAACCTCAAAATTATTTCTAAAATTATATTTGAATCTCGAAATAGTATCTTAAGTTAATAGTTATTTAATTTTGTCTTTAAAATTACACTCCATAATTTCTAGTAGTCTTTAAAATATTTTCTGTCTATCCACTTATCATAAAAAAAACTAAACTGTATGCACTGATTCCTAGAACGCTCGCACTTAATGACTAACTGATGTGGTAAAAGAATTTTTTTTTTTTGTAATTTAATCCCTTTCCCCTCCATTAAAACCTAATTCCCAACTTATTCTACTCTTTTCATATAATCATAAAACAACTTTAATTCCCATTTTATTAACAAGTTAAATTGCACATAAGCCACACGCTGCCGTATTGGAATCACATTCCTCAAGGTGGGGTCTTTCTTTGCGATCATCAAATTGAGGTCGTCGTAAATTAAATTGAACGTTGCTCTTCCCATTCTAAATGCTTTTCTAAACTCTTATTTTTTTCGATGTGGGAGTAGTAGTTGTCATGGTTGGAATGGTGGCGGAGCGTGGCGGTAGGGTTGCGGTATTCTTGCACGTCGAGGACTGAGAACGAAGTAAGGATACCGCCATTAAGTTTTTTCATTTTCTTGTTATTCATGTTCTTCTCCTTTTTGTTGCTATTTGTCGTCTCATTCTTCTTCTTAGGCGGCGTTGATGCAGTGGCATTTTCTGGCGGTGGGTTGGCATTCGTGGTAGTTCATTTGAAAGAGTATGGAATGGAGGAAGGTTAAGAGGAATTGTGGGTCTTTAAAAGTTGAGATTTTCATACAATGCAATGAAATAGAAGTATGAAGTGTTGGTGTATAAGAAGACTAAATTGCAAAAATAGGGTTTCTTTCGCTACATCAGCTAGTCATTACAATGCCAACATTGAAAGAATTAGTTTAGCTCAACTTTTCAATAGCAATGATAGACGGAAAATGTTTTAGGGACTATTATGAATATCAGAATACAAGTTTGAGAACAAAATTAGATAACTATTAATTTGGGAGACCATTTTGAGACTCGAGTGTAACTTCAATAATCACTTTGAGACTTAACTCCTTAACTTTTTAGTAAGAAAATTGATTTTATATTAGACAAGTGAATAATAAATATTAATATGTCTATTAATTTATTCCTGCTACACATACAAACCTTTTTGGCAAACAAGTCCAAACAAGTTATTAACCCTAATCCAACAAAACCCACTTACATAACGCGCGCATGAAATCACGCCGCTCTTTTTCGTGTTTCTTATTCTTTTTCTTCGCGTTTCTCGTCCGATGTAAGAACCGGAGTTTTTCACGTAAAGCCGTTTTAATAATAATAATAATTTTAGTACCCGGGATAGATTCAAAATTTAGAAGTTTTAATTTGAAAATAAAAAAGTGAAATTTGATTTTAATGAATTTTTCTGAGTTGGAAAATGTATTTCTTTCGAAAAGTTTTTGTAAAAATACGAACTGACACTACCGGCTCTAGTCTTTCCAGTACTGCGTATTTTGGAAAATAAGATTTTGAAAGTTGATTTATTATTTTGAAAGGATAAATATAATTTAGAATAAAAAACCGGACACTAATTTTAAAGGTTTTAACTCAAAGTGGGCTAAACGGACCAAAAATGCTAACGGGTTGGACTGGACCCAAACCGGACCAAGGCCCAACTTATATAAACCCATTAATGAGCATTTCAGCTCATTTGATGCAAAAAGAGAGAGGGGTGCAATTTGAGAGAAGAAAGGAGACACTACAAGGATTTTGCTCATTTGTGGCAGTTTTTTTTTCTGTTTGTGGCGGTTTCAAACCCCACAAAAAGGATTGTGGCAGTTTCAAAAACTCCCAAAATTGAAGGTGCCACGAGCTCCTTTGTGGTGGTTTTTCACAACCCCCATAATTCCATTTGGTGGCGGTTTTCTATCCCTTTTGTGGGGGTTCTGTGCTAGCGTTTTGTGGCAATTCTTGGCTAATTATTGTGGCGGTTTAGAACCCCATAAAAAGAATTTCCAATTAAAAAAAACACATTCATGTGGGGTTTCAACCTCCACAAAGATGTCAATATTATTCATAAACAATTAATCTGAATACTAGAATTACATTATTATACTACTAAACAATTATCATTTAAAAGAAATCTTTAAATAAGACACATTAAAAATTTAGAAGGAAATTAAAATATTACATATTTGAACAAAATTTATCCCTTATAAAAACTATAAAAACTATAAATATTTATGAGAATGATCAACACTAAACTATAAAAACTACCCATATTTATCCCCTGAGAAGCAACCAGAGAGACATGAGGAAAAGGCTTCTTGATTGTTGATATGTACTGAAATCCTCCAAGTGCAGAAATCGGATAAATCTATATTAATTGATTCTTTATATTAATTGTATTAATAGAAGAACAAGAATGTAAAATGAAAATTATCAGCACAAATCTAGAAAAAATTAGAGTCGGGATCAGGAGATTAGTGCATCCCTCCTATGAGCCGAAAACAGATGAAAAAATGCAACGCAAGAAAAACCAAAAGTGCATACTCCTCCATGCAACAAGTGTGCACATGCACACTCTTATCTATATTTGATTATTTGAATGTTCTTCAACATGGTAAACTAAACAGAACATTAGAAGGCCAACCTCGACCATTTTAGCTCCTGCTTCACATGCAGACAATATCTGTATTAAGAATAATAAATGAAGATCAAACGAATGCTCGAAAAGATGCACAAGGTGTGGACATTAAGGAAGCAAGCATTCATGTTAATAGAATCTCTAAATTAAGCCTTACTTCAGTTGGAGTCATTGTGCCAGGAATGTATAAAACTTCACCATTCTGAATGTAATACATAACATCCTGGTAATTGATCGGAGCGCCCAAAAAAAAAGAAATAAAGAAAAAGAAAAAGAAAATGAAAGAAATAACAAAACATTGTGACCAAGCACTAGCAGTTGTTATCTGACATCCTAATATACTACTAAGATCTCAAAATTCAAACCTTAACAATTGCTGGAATCATAAAAAATTTTGCTCGAGCATTGATTGCAGCTTTTGCATCCTCAATCTTGAGAACAGTCCCAACCTAAGAGCAGATGAGAAGAAATGTAATCTCATGTAACGATTATCTTAAAGGAAGCCTTTTTTTTTCTTTTCAAATTATTTTTATTAGAGTTAATTGAGAGTTTTGATGATCTATATGTCAATACAAATCATAAGAATCTGAAATAAGGTTGTTTTACAACCATTGATAATAATCACAATATGATGCTTCAACCAGCAGATCGAGTCCATGGTGATGCTTTATATACAGACACAATCTCAAATTTCAATGAAACGAGACAATGCAATGATGCTTCTCCATATCATAAACTTGATGTAGGTTCATGTGAACATATACACCAAAACAAAGAATATTGGAAGAAAGAGAAACCAGAAACTTAAATGGTGCAAGCATACTCCGAGTGCCATAGTCGGGTGCTCCTTGACCAGCTAGTTTAGAACCTAAAAAGACCATGATTAGAACAAATCTATCTCCTGCTACATAGGTCTGTATAAGAATAGGCAGAATTCAATTATATGGCAGAACTACAAATCTATGATCTCCAAGAAATAGCCATGTTTAATGATTTTGCACCCAGTGGGATTCTGCCTAGGCAAAACTGATGATTTATTACCTCTTCAGTGACAACACTATAGCTGACTAGGTATCGCTATGCATTTAGGGGATACCCTCCATCACAACCAGATCCACACAAAAAGCCACAGCATGCGAGAAGATCGTTCACACAGAGAGAGATATTCTGCAATTAAATATATAGAGCATAAATTCCTCTTTAAATATCCTCAATAAGATATGTATTTATTGATATTCACACACAGCAATATGTTGCTCAGTAAGAAGAATACTTACCACATCAAAATGAATGCAAAATCGATCTGATAATGACTCTACAACACCAAATGCATGTCCTCAACACAGCATCATATATGCAAAATCGATCTGATAATGAACACATCAACACAGCATCATAAATTTCCTCATTCGATGCTGCGTGTCCTCAACAAAAATAAATAACTTCCCATCTGAGTCACATTCATCATCATTTGAAAAACAGAGAACTCTTCGTAACTGACTCATTTTTAAGAGAGAGAAAAATAAAAAATTCAAAATTTTTGAAGAAATAAAAACAATACCTCCACATGACAGGTGTAAGACATAATGGTAGAACTGCTGTGCAAAGATATGGGAGAAGGATAGAAGTCAACCAAAACCAAAGCCTTCACTGGCCTCATGAATGGCTAGTAACAACCGTTCTTGAAGCTGTTCTTTAGAGGTATACTCTGGAAGGTATAGTTGATTGAAGCTGTAGAAAGTAATTGGGAAAAGGGAAAAAGAAATTAGGATGGGACGGCCATCTGATTTGTAGCATATGAAAAAGAAAACTGCATACAAAACTCACCATGTATGAGCCGACGACAATCAATCTGGAGCTCCATATGCCTTGTGAATCTGAAACCTCTGAGGACCAGAGATGCCTTGCAAGGCCTTAAAACCTTCCAAAGGAACCTGATTACCAACAAGCTTACAACTATAAGTCTATGCCAACAAAAAACAAAACACACAACTACAACAGCACAACCGTTTACACCATACTTTTACAAACAAAACAAAAGTAGAGTATGAAAATTAACAATGTTCATAGTAAATCACCTTTGATGTTCCAGTCGCAAATTTCAGAAATCTTGCCATGTCTTCCTTGTTAAAAGTTTTGACCACCTCCCAAAACCATTGAACGACATTTGACGCCACAGTATAGCCAGTATATTCTGTATTGGCCTTCAAGTCTTCCACTGAAAAGAAATTAATGCTTATTAATGCTTAGAAGGATATCAAAGCACACTACATAATTTAACCAAATAGATAACTCTACGGCATAAAGTAAGGATATTAAAAATTGTAACCTTCTTAAGTCTTTCTTCCAGATTATATCCAATTTGGGATTAGATCGAAGCTAAGCCCTTCCACATTCACTTGGTCTGCTTTCTTTGGTTGTCTCTTGTACTCAAACCAGTCAATTCCTATAATACAGAATGTGTCATATACAATTCACATAATTAAAACCACAAATTTTAAATCTCGTACTAAACAAAAACAAATTCTCACCGTAATGACTTGGAACGACATGAAAATTCGTTCCACGAGATCTGATAGCTTCGAACGCAGCTTCAATCGAAGCTCTCAGAGACTCCAGCTCGCTCACCTTCCAGATCTTCTCATCCAGTGCCACCGAGTCTGTGAAGAAACCGCGCTCTGAGTGCTTCAAGCTGCCAGAGCAAAATCAGAACCAGCAAAAGAAGCCGCCGTGGAAGACGACGCAGAAATGGAATATCTAAGCATTATCTCAACGATTTGAATGGAATCGTCCCTGAAATACTATTCCGAGAGGCGAGAAATCCACAAATTGAGAGGCTCCACGATCACCTCGTCCTCCATTCATAACTCCAGCGGGTGACGTGTTGACGGAGGAAACTTAGCGGCAAGGAGATGAATGGCGGTGGCGATAGAATCCAGATTTTAGGGTTTCAGATCCTCGTTCTCTTTCTCGAGTAACTCCTTTATTTTTATTTTTGGTATGGGCTTGGTAAATATTTGTTTGATTTGGGCTTTTTATAATTTATTAGGTTAAAAACAAACCGTGGGAGTTTTTGTTAAATATTTAAAATAGTTACAAATAAAATTGATTGTGGAGGTTCTGATAACTCTCACTAAAAAACTTCCACAAACAAATAAAAATTTTGTAGTGAGAAGGGGTGATGTTACTATTCACATCCACCTTTTGGGAGCCATAACTTGAGCTACGGAACTCCGATTGACGAGCCGTTTACGGCCACGCGAAGCTCTTGTCAAGCTCTTCATTTCTATCTAAGAGAATCTGGTAAGAAATTGTGTCTTAAACTCCAATTTCCAGACCTAGAATTCTGCATTTTTGGGGTTATAGTTTTGAGTAGATTTTGTGGTTTTGCTTGTTTAGGTGATCTCTAGTAGCGGGTAATTATTGAATTTTACCCATAATCTTGTTGGGTAAGGTAAGGTTTCACTAAATCCTTGTGTTTAGTTATTTTGTGTATCTTAGGTTTTGATTTTGATATATATATATATATNTGAGCTTTGGTGACTTGTTGGTGAGTTGAAAGCTTGTTGGATTCCAATCTTGGTACGGTGAGCATTTTGGGAAACGACCAAGGTATGGTTTCGGTCTCCTCTATGTAATATGTAATATTAATGGATACTTAGGCTAGTTGACCTTAAGATAGGTTGAAAGATGTGATTGAATGGTTAATTGTATATAAATGTATGCTTGATGATGGTTTGGATGTTGGATGAATGGGTTTGAATGTGATGATTTACATATTATTAGATGATGATTATTGATGAGTTGTGTTGGTGGGTGTTGAGAATTGAAGATGGATGTTGATGATGATATTGATTGTTGGTTATTGTGGTTGATGATGAATGTTGAGAATTATTAAAGTTTTTGAGAGTTATTGGTATTGTTGATGATTGATGATGAGTTGTGAAAATGTTATTGGTGAATGAGGAGAATTATGAGTCCTTATAATGATTTTGGATGTTGTTGAATAAGGATTTTGATGTGTGATGATATGTGTTGAAGATGATCTTGTGGTTTTGAATCGTGTGATTGGTGTGGATGAGTCTTATAATGGATTTGGTTAGTATTAGATATTGTTGGTGATGATTTCTAGAATTGATGAGGAGTTGTTTTGGTTGCTGTGGACTGTGGTTGTTGTTGGTTGATGATGATTATGAGTGTGGATTATGATTGAATTGGAAATTATGGATTGGTAGTGATATATGGTGCAATGGTTGAGTAATTTAGGTGTGGAATTGAGGAGAATGATATGAAAAGGGAAGATGTTGTGTGTGGTAGTGGTTTATGATGACTAAGCAGGTTTCGATTGGTTTTGAATGGAAAGTTGGTTAAAATTGAAGTTTTGAGGTTTTTGATAAAAATTGGTTTTGTGAACTTTGACGGATTATAACTTGTGCCTCAGTTTTCCAAATTTGTTGAAATTGTTTATAATTAAAGTTCATTGAAAAATCTTTCAATTGATATAAAGTTTGTAAAATTTGGATTTTTGTAGAGGAAGTTATGATCATTCAAATTTTGGTGTCAAAATCTGAAATTCTGCAAAGTTACAGAATTTTGTGATTTCTGGTAGGTGCGCACGCACACCCCTGTGATTTTTCGAACCTGTGCATGCACACATCCAATGAAGTTTTACAACTTGTGCGCACGCACACGTTGGGAAGGGCAGTCTGTTGAGGGTGCTAGCACACCTTGTGCGAGCGAACAGAATTGTAAAATTTGGTACTTGTGTTGTACACCTCTATGCGTACGCACACTTTTTGAAAATCTCTTTGGGCGTGCACACGCACACCCCTGTGCATACGCACATGCCCTGTTTTTCAACTAAAATTTTGTTTTTAAACTATTTCACCTTCCCAACAAGCTTGTATACTTCTGTGACACCTAATTAAGACCCTTGGGGCTTATTTTCGGACATTAAAACATGGAAAGGGTCCTAGAAGGTTTGATTTGGTATTATTTTGAAAAGTTAAAGAACGGAGGCTTAGGTTTCTAGTGTACTGAGGATGGGTTTGGTGGAGTGCGAAAGAAGAATGGTATATGAATTAAGAAATTGACAAACTAGTGAGTTCGGAATGGAAAGTTATGAATTGATGATGGTTATGATGAATTGAAAACTTGGAAACGAATGATTATGGTTGATGGAATGAGTATGAGTGGAAGTGTACTATGAGGAGTGGCCTCTGAGATTGAATACGTGATTATGATATGCATTATTATCCGCTGTAGGGGCTGTGGCAGTCTCCCGCCTACGTTCGGATGTGAGGCTTGAAGTTGGGCTTCTCACTCATGTTTATCGCTCAAGAGGAAGGTGGTAGGGCACTCTCCCTCGGAATGTTTTTCCTCTGAAAGGAGAAGGTGGTAGGGCACTCATCCCTCGGAATTTTCCTCCTGAGCATGGGTTTCTCTCTGGTTGCAAGGTGGTAGGGCACTAACCCACGGAATCATGTGGCATCCAGAGGAAGGTGGTAGGGCACTTATTCCTCAGAATTATTCCTCCTGAGTATGCGTAACAGAGAGACTAATCCAGGAGTTGTCGATCGAATTTTCTGTCTAGTTTGGCACTATAACCGACATGTGATATCACAACCAATAGGACAGACATTCATCATATACATCTTCTATTTGTTTGCTTGCTTTGATTACTTGAGCTTGCCTAATTGTATAATATGCCTACTTGCTTCTTGAATTACTTGTATTATATGAATACTATCTGTGTTTTACTTGCGTGCATTATCTGTGTTTGTCTGGTGCTGAGGAGGTTAGGTAGGCGGTGGCGATGGAATCGCACGGAGGGTAGGTTGGTGAAGGCTGTGGGACAGCGGTGACTAGTTTTAGTTAGAAATCCCCTAAGATTAGATACCTTGTTTATTATGTACGGTTTAAGTTATTTATTCTCGTTAAGTTTGACTATCTGTTTAATATGAAGCTCTAGGATTACCTCTGGCATTCCGGGGTCTTACATCTTACGTTACTGGGTACTGTTACCATACTGAGAACCTCCGGTTCTCATTCCATACGTTGTTGTTGTTTTTTAGATGCAAGTCGCAACCCACTGCAGTGAGTTGTGTGATGGTAGCAGAGCGGAGGATCTTATTCTATTTTGTTGTCATTTTGGTTACTTTGATTAGTACTCTCACTTTTGTACTTTACTTTTGCCTTAGAGGCTTACTTTGAGAGTGATAATTCTGTATAAGCTGTTTACTTTGAAACCTCTGTATGTCAGAATTTAACTAGTCGGCCCAAACTCCGCGGGCTGTGGCTAGTATCTTATGATCATTATACTCTTATATAATTATATATATCTTGTTGCCTCACATAGTGTATCATATCTCTTACGCTTATAGCTTTGTGTGAACGTTCGCGCTTTGTAATTCCGTATTTGAGCTTATTTCCTTCATCGGGCTTCTAGAATTATTATTCTTTCTATATATTTTTTTATATATAAGCCTTAGAATTATCGTAAACCCTTGATTAACCTTTGCTTTACGGCATGAGGTAAAGCTTAGGGTAATTAGGGTGTTACATCCGACAGTTTGTATCCCGCATTCCTCCTCTTCCTCCTCCTGCTTCTTCTTCTCCTTTTTCTTCGTGTTCATTCTTCTTCTCGCGTGTTTCATTTTCTTCGTCGTTCTTTTTATTGCTGTTGTTGTTGCTGCATTTTTTTCTCATTCTCTTTCTATTGATTTTGTAACATTATGTATTTTTTCTTTTTTGTTTGATTTTTTCCTCTAAAAAAGAATTAGGAGAAAATGAAATAAGAAGATGAAGAAGAAGCAGAAGATGAGGGGGAGGAAGATGAAGAGTTTTGAATTATGCAGAATTTATTAGAACAAAAATACACTAAAATTTCTTAACAATAACACATAAATTTCTTAGTTTTTACACCGAAATTTTGCTATAAATGCACAAAAATATTTTCATTAATGTATTTTTTTCTTTTTCTTCTTTTTCTTATTTTTTTTCTATCTTTTAGTTTTATGAATGTAGATTCATCATCTTTCAAGTAATTTTGCAGCATCATGTGTTTCTTCTTCTTCTTTGTTTAATTTTTTGTTTTTTTTCCTGTTAAGAGAGTAAAATAATGTGAGTTCAAAAAGACATGCATAAAATGATACCAGAAGCACTAGAACAAAATTCTATGATTTGCTACAAGAAATCGATGAACAAAATTCCTGATAAATGGACAAAAACAGTTGCAAATCACTCAAATATGTACAAAATAATATCAGAAGCACAATACCAATATTCTGTTGTTTAGTTACAGCATAAAGAGGACAATAGAAACAAGTACACCTCAATTCACATGAAATACACCGAAACACAAACTAAAATACATGGCTATTATTTTTTATTACATCGTACAATGTAAATTCAAAAAGATACGCAACTCAATGAAACATGCTTAAAATGATAGCAGAAGTACTAGAACAAAATTCTATTTCTTACAACAAATCAATTAACAAAGTTTCTGATAAATGGACAAAAACAGTTGTAAATCACTCAAATATATACAAAATAATATCAGAAGCACAATAACAATATTCTATTATTTAGTTACAGCACAAAGAGGACAACAGCAACAAGTACACCTCAATTCACACAAAAATACACCGAAAGATAAACAAAATACACCGAAACATAAACCAAAATACACGGGTATTATTTTTTTATTAGATCATACAATGTGAGTTCAAAAAGACATGAAACTCAATGAAACATACATAAAATGATACCAGAAGCAATAGAACAAAATCTATGGGTTGTTACAACAAATCGATGAACAAAATTCCTGATAAATGGACAAAAACAGTTGCAAATCACTCAAATATGTACAAAATAACATCAGAAGCACAATAACAATATTTTGTTGTCTAGTTACAAAATAAAGAAGACAACAGCAATAAGTACACCTCAATTCACATGAAATACACTGAAACACAAACTAAAATACACGGCTATTATTTTTTTATTATATCATACAATGTGAGTTCAAAAAGACATGCAACTCAATGAAATATGCATAAAATTTCTTCTTCTTCTTTTTTCTTATTTCTTTCTTTCTTTTAGTTGAATGAATGTAGGTTCATCATCTTCCAAGTAATTTTGTAACATTATGTGTTTTTTCATCTTCTTTGTTTGATTTTTTTTCTTGTTAAGAGAGTAAAACAAGAAGAAACTTAAGAAGATAAAACAAGAAGAAAAAGAAGAATAAGAAAAAAAAGATGATGATGATGACGATGAAAAAGAAGAAGAAGAAACAGTAAAAGATGAGAATGAGAAAGAAGAAGAGTTTTGAATTATGCAGAACTTCAGAATATAGATACACCGCAATGTCTTAATAATAACACATAAATGTCTTAGTTTTTACACCGAAATTTTGTTACAAATACACAAAAATAGTTTCTTTAATGTTGTATTTTTTTTCTTCTTCTTCTTTTCCTTATTCATTTCTTTCTTTTAGTTAGATGAATATAGGTTCATCCTCTTCATAGTAATTTTTGCAGCATTATGTGTTTCTTTTTCTTCTTCTTTGTTTGATTTTTTTTATTCTTGTTAAGAGAGTAAAACAACAAGAAACTTGAGAAGGTAAAATAAGAAGGAAAAGATGAATAAGAAAAAAAAAAGAAGATGATGATGAAAAAGAAGAAGAAGCAGCAAAAAATAAGAAAGAGGAAGAGAAAGAGTTTTGAATTATACATAACTTGTCAGAATAAAAATACACCGAAATTTCTTAACAATAACACATAAATTTCTTAGTTTTTACACCAAAATTTTGCTACATACCTCAATTAACTCAGAAATGCACCAAAATTACTTAATGATTGCGACACACAAACTCAGTTTGAAAATAACACACAAAAATGACTGAATTATCAACAAAAACACATCCAAATCAATTTTGGATCAAGCAACGTCATCAATATAGAAAAATTCTACGATAATGATAACAATAACAACGATAACGATAACGACAATACGTATAAAAAGAAGACGACGATGACTATAACGATGATGATCATGATGATGAAAATGATAGAGAAGAAGGAGGAAATGGAAGAAGGAGAAGAAATTCCAATGAAAAAAAGAAAGAGGAAAAGGAGGAGGAGGTGGTGTTGGTGACAACGATAATGAAAAAGAAAAATAACGAAAAAAAGGAGAAAACATGCAGCAGAGGCGCGAAGAAGAATGTGCGCGCGTGAGTATAAATGACTTGATTGGACTTGTATATAAAGATTAATTATAATTTATTTCTTAGACTAAAGTACCAAAATTGATCATGAAAGATTGTGACGCTGACAAATCTGATCATAAAAAAATTAAAATTAACGTATAACCATAAAAAATGAGTTTCTCCCGATAAGATTATCTTATATAAACTCAAAAAAACTATTTAAAATTCCCAAACCACCTTTCTAACTTAACCTAACTACTCCCAAATTCTAACCCGACTTTCCCCCACCATCTCAAACTTTTCATTGCCACCACTCCAACCTCATATCCCAAAAAGGCTTCTTGGCTAATCCCCTCGCTGGTTGCTACCAATGCGAACAACTCCTATTCCTTAGCACAATCCTTCACCTCCGATGACGGTGTTTGCAACGGCCAAGATCGCTTCCTCCGCGGCAACAACACCATCAACGCCGACTTCTACAGCTCCGAGGGTGTCATCACACCTCTGCTGTGCCCTATCGTTTGGATTTGGATTCGTGCAACTTGCTGGCAAGTCTCCTGTGAGAGGTGCTTCAGAGACACCGCAGATGTGGTTGTTGGTAGCAGCACATATCTCCAAGGGATGGAGGGAAACCTCCAAGCTGGTTGCTACCAATGCGAACAACTCCTATTCCTTAGCACAATCCTTCACCTCCGATGACGGTGTTTGCAACGGCCAAGATCGCTTCCTCCGCGGCAACAACACCATCAACGCCGACTTCTACAGCTCCGAGGGTGTCATCACACCTCTGCTGTGCCCTATCGTTTGGATTTGGATTCGTGCAACTTGCTGGCAAGTCTCCTGTGAGAGGTGCTTCAGAGACACCGCAGATGTGGTTGTTGGTAGCAGCACATATCTCCAAGGGATGGAG
>NC_029792.2:19712290-19712793 GCF_000816755.2 Arachis ipaensis
TTTTGTTGTTAACTTGAAAAATAGCACATTTTTTTGTTTATTCATGTTATGAATCTAATTCGTTTTGGATTTTGCTATGTTTAAATCTAGAGTATATAAACGTTTTTATGGCTGATGGTTGATTTTTTAATTTGTGATTTTTTGTTTTTTATTTTTCTGGATTTTATATATCTTTTATTTTTATTTTTAATCTGGTCTTTTTATAGCTGATTTTAGAGTAGTAGTTTTTAATAAATAGTGAATTATTGGCTTGGTATCTTAATTTTACTTTTTATTTATTTATTTTAGGTTTGCTGGATGAAATTTTAAATTTTCAATTCTTTGGGAGTGTTACAGTAGAGTACATGGTAGTGATAAATAAAAGAGTTGGAAATGGGGTGAGAAAGAATTAGAATAAGGGGATAGTTAGATAAAACAAAAAAAAGAATAATTTAAAAATTTTGAATAAATTTTTAAAAGTTGAATAATTTTATCTAGTAAAATTCATCTTTTATGATTATAAG
>NC_029792.2:19712870-19714241 GCF_000816755.2 Arachis ipaensis
ATGGTCAATTTTAATATTTTATTCTTATTTTTTATTATAAAATCTAATATCTGCAATAATAACTAATAAGTATGAGATAATCAAGATGACAAATATATATTTCTTTACTAAAGATTATTTGAATTCAATATTTGAAATAACAAAACATTTTTTATGAATATACGAGAAGAACATTTTATGTGAAAAAAATTGTACACCAGATTCCTGAGTGATAAATTGATGATTAATAAAATACAAACAACTTATTCTATGTCTATAAAAGAAATGTTATTTAAATAAAAAAATTTAATTTTAAAAATAATAAGTAAATAGAAGCTGTTATGAGAAATTAAAAAGGTGTAAATCAATAAGATCTTATATTATATAATTATGCTTTGCAACTTTGGTCAGATTGATTTAATTAGCCCGAAGTTTTCGCAACTTTAATCATATTTTGGGTTAAATTTAAATTAGATTAGATGGGCAATTTTAATTGAGTTCAACTGTAATAATTATGTTGTATTGGTGATAAATCGAATATGAGATAGAACAAATAATAATATGTTCGATTTATTTTTATTTTTTTTACACAAAATTTAGAATAATTTTTTTTCATTCAAAAAATTTGAGATAAAAAATATAAAAATAAAAAATATAACTATAAAAAATTAAAAAGAATAATAAAAAAATAAAAAATAAGTTGTATCTTCGTTTAATTTTAAAAAAGGACACTAAATATAATATTTTTGTCTATATCTTACTTGTCAAATATAATTTTTTATTTCTTTGTCTATATTTCATTGTTCCATCGTTATAAAGAAACACAGCTCAACATATAAAAAAAATATATTTCAAAAAAATAAAGATAGAAAAATAATTATGTTACTGAAGAATTTTGTGCTAGACTTATAAATATGTTAGGAGAATAAAATAATAAATCCTAAAAAATTGCGAGAGATTTATAGAATTTTGAAAAAAAATTCAAATATTCTTAAAAAATTACAATGATAAATTTAGAAGAAAAATATAATATTAGACGAAATTCATCCTTCTTAATCTTTCATTCCCTAAATGTTATTATCTTTTTGAGTATTCCATCACAAAATTTTAAGAGACTTACTTTATATTTTTTCTTTAAACACTTATAAATTTATCACAATTTCTTGATATTTTATTTTCAAAATCTATAAGTGCAACAAAAATTTTTTTTAAAGAATTTCCTTTGACTTTATTTCACTTGAATTTTGCTTTTTCAACCTCGATTGGAAGTATCAGCTAAACTTGTATTAAAATTTTAATTTGAGGAGCATATACAACTTTTTTTTTTTATTGTTTTTAGAATTTAGAGATCATATTCAATAAAAATATTTTAAAAATAATTATAGAAAGTAA